>NW_023458556.1:55615452-55617843 GCF_013731165.1 Rhagoletis pomonella | reverse complement strand
CACCGCCACGTCCAAGTTATGGCCCGCCGCCACAGTCGCTACCATCGACATTCCCTGCACCATTATTTAAGCCAGAGCATTCTCCGGCCAGCTCTTATGGGCCACCACCTTCTGGCCCGCTCAATTTGCCGCCAAAACCCGTCTATGGTCCA
Organism: Rhagoletis pomonella; assembly: GCF_013731165.1. Taxonomy (NCBI): domain Eukaryota; kingdom Metazoa; phylum Arthropoda; class Insecta; order Diptera; family Tephritidae; genus Rhagoletis; species Rhagoletis pomonella. The sequence goes on along the minus strand of NW_023458556.1, from coordinate 55,617,691 downwards.
CCCAAGCCCTCTTATGGTCCACCGCCTTTGCCTTTAGGAATAACTGGTCCCGGACCAGCACCTGCTAATTTCAATAGAGTGCCCGAAACCACGATTATACTAACAAGTGGAGGCGGTTCTTCTGGCGGTCAAGGTGGCGGTGGCATTATTGGAGGCGGCGGTGGCGGCGGCGGTGGCGGCGGTCCAGTTAAACAAGTACAAATCCAAATCGACGCGTCAGGTCATACGCACAGCGTGAGTGGCTCACAAGCTCCCTTTCACACTGCATGCGATGGCTGGAAGCCCATACCGGCACCATCTGGCTCCTACGTAGAGGGCAACAACATCGACACTCAATCCGGTTATAGTCAAGTCGCTCAGAGTAACTTCGGTACACAGTATAGTGGTGGGGCAGGTGTATCTGGCGGAGGTGTCGGTGCAACTGGCAGTGGTGGCAACGTTCTTGATGGACTGACGGATGCACAACTGGTTGCCGTAGCACTACAATCGGGTGACTTCGGTACACACATACGCGGCCCTGAGCTCCCACCATCTGGGCCAGCAGGTGACTTTAAGCAACAAAACATCAATTCAATTGAAACTGACGCACTACAGGTAAGCGCAGAAAATTTCTAATCCTACGTTCCAAGAAATATTTGCATCAATTTTGTATTTCTCCACAGGTTTCTCTTGGCGTCGGTGATGATTCGTACAGCAAACCACCGCTAGACTCCTTCGCTCCCGGCTCAATTCATGCGCAGAAATACAACAGCATTGGTGGTAATGGCGCACCACCTCCACCCAGTGGTAATTATGGCCCACCTTCGCCAGTGAACAGCTATGGTCCACCACCCAGCGGTAACTATTTGCCGGCTCCAAGTGGAAATTACGGACCGCCACCACTACCCAGTGATAATTATGGTCCACCACCGCCACAAGCTTCTGGCGGTCGTTTTGTACAAGAACAGCATTCCTCATCGTCCTCTTCCTCCTCATCCCACGTTGGCCTCCAATATGGATCACAGTCTGGTAATGTACTTAATGTTCCAACGCACGGTGCTTCGCAACCCAGCCGTCCGGTGGCCTTCCGTCCGCCCGTGCCTCAGGGTCTACTCGAGTCGATTGGCGCCACAGTACAGCATTTGGATCAGTTTGGAGTGAAACCACCTACCCAGTCACCCACATACATTCCACCCGCTGCTAATGAAATTGCCGAACATGGGTCTGGTAATCTTGGTCCTGATTATGCGCCGCCTCCACCGCCTGCGCAAGTAAACATTCCTCTCGGCGTGATTGAGCAACAGTTGCCGCAACAGCAACCGCCTCGGGTCTTCGCACAGGTAAATCAGCAACAACAACAACAAAGTCACGCACAAAACACACAACACTTCCACCATCTACAACAACAACAACATCAGTTCCAACAACAGCAAGGCTCATTACAGCAATTTCCGCCATTACTTCCACCACCCCCACCGCAAGCTCAATTTCAATTTTTACCACCTTTGCAGGAACAACATGGCAACTCACTGAACCAATACGGCCCACCCTTGTCACCACCTCCACCACAGCAACAGTATCGGCCTCCACCACCACCACCACCACCACAGCAAGAGCAACAACAACATGGTCGTCCCTTCCCACCACCACCATCCCAACAATACCTACCCCCTCCTCAAACTGGCCCAGTGACATTCGAACAGCAAAATAGTGCCGCTTCAGGCTCTAACTTCGAAAGCGCCTATGCCTCTTCGCAGCAAAACGAACAGTTCATTCATGCGCAAGGCTTGCCACTACTGCAAGAACCCCGCTTCGCACAAGTGCACGATTGCGGCCAAGGGCCAAATCTAGTCGGCGCAGGCTATCAATTGCAGCAACAAAACCAGTACCAGCAGCAGCAACAGCAATTCCAGCAGCAGCATGCACAACAATATTCGGCCTCCAACTCAATCTCTAGCACTTCATCAAATGCATACAACGCCATTTCACAAAGCATTCCTGTGGCCGAGCAGCATACGCAATTCCTCGAACAAGAGCCAGCAGATAGCTACGGATTACCGCAGTCGGGTAACGACATCGATCACGACTACGATGGCTATGCGTCACAGAAGTCTGCAGTGGCCGCTTTGCCAGACGGCACCGACCCACAAGATCTACCCGGCCTCGATGGGCTCAATGTGATTTCAGCACAAAAATCACAGTCTATACAGCTTTCACCCGAGCAGGTAAGTGGCGCAGCGCACTCGCAACACGAACCGAC
>NW_023458556.1:55588581-55615352 GCF_013731165.1 Rhagoletis pomonella | reverse complement strand
TCACCCGAGCAGGTAAGTGGCGCAGCGCACTCGCAACACGAACCGACTTTCCAGTTGGATATCGCGGGCAATGGCGTCAAGTCGATTCAAACCGAGCAATCGGCCAACCATGAGGAAATACTCTCCGAAGGTTTACTGCAGTCCATTTTGACGGCCATCGAACAGCCCCAGTCCAAGAATGTGCAACACCAGCATTCCGTGCAAGTGATCACAAATCAAAATAGCGGCTCTTATGGCCATGGCGCACAAAGTCGTTCCGATACAGACATTAGCGAAGATGCAACGCCCGACGACGAACACGAGCCAGAAGTTGCGGAATCCGAAAAGGTTGAAGTGCATGTAAATGCCGATGGCGAAGAAATGGCGACTGTAAAGGAACTTAAACCGATTGTGGCAGCAGAGGTAGAAGATGAGCAAGCGAAGCATTAGCGGAAAGTGAAATAAAAAATTACTATTGGGTATTGATATGAAAACCAGTCACAAAAAAAAAAATGTGGCGCACACACCGCATGCTTTACAGCGACTGGGTGTATATTCGTAGTTACATATGTAAGATCGATGCTAGTTACCATTAAAATTCTTATGCAACTACTTAATTTATTATTAATCGATAATCACAGGATATTTAATGTTTTGAATGAACGAATTTTCATCACCAAGCAATGAAATATTTACTACCATAAGCTGTCATTAGTGTTTAAGTTCTTACCTATATCGCGCCATTCTATTTATTATTAAGCGTGGCATTCATTCTCTTTTCATGTCATGCACCATTCGTTCTTCATCACTTTTCATTAAAGTTGCCATATGTTAATTTATGTATGTATATAGCTTTGCCTTTGTTCTGGGAAAATCTAAACCATGTTTGTTTATATTTTTCAACATCTCCAAGGAATAAGAACATTTGGCAAAATGAAGAAAGCACCTTTTCATTAAATAACTAAACGAAAAGCTATTATTAACGAGCAAAAAATCATGTAAATTATATAATAATAATAAAATACTTATGTCTATATAAATTCAATTACGATAATTTATTGAAAATAAAATACATTCGAAAATTCAACTCAGTATTTGATTCCTTAAGCAGGGATCACACGATGTGTACATTTCTACTGATTTGTACATTTTTGCAGCCGCAGAGTGGTGTTGTCGCGAAATTCTTTTATTGAGCTGAACTTAAATTTCTAAACAAGACCACTCTGTGACTGCCAAAGTGAACAAATCTGTCCAAAATCTACCAATCATGTGATCCCTGCTTTAGTAGCAAAGCTTACATTGTCAGGCGATAAAATATAGAAAACTCACCGCTGAAGGAAGTATCCAAGCTGCAAAATCTAGGGTATTTTAGTCACTCTTCTATGAACGAGGTCAAAGCAGACCGGGAGAATTTATAAACTTTTTAAAAACGTCCACGCTGTTTCAGATTTCCTTCTAATTCCCTCCATTCGGATTATCATTTTTCGCTCAATAGCACCACCATATTTACCATGATTTTGAATTTTTTTTCTGACGCACAGTGGCAGAAATCGCGAAAAGCTGGCCATATATAGTAAAAATTAACCTAGAGACTTCAAATCTGCAACACAAGCTTCTTTAGTGAATATTAGTATAAGATGTTTTATAAACAAAATCCGCCCATAAATACACCAATTCCCATATAACGGTATTTTTTAAGAACTCAAAACGATATATTTGGGAAGTTCTAACAAAGAAACAAAAGGTGATAGAATCTTCCTTTTACGCTTAAATTAAAACTCGAATACAGTCCCTGAACATGCCATCCCTGCATCTTGACCCAAAGTTCACTTCCAGTCATTTATTGATCAGCAAAAACTGACTTTAGCAAAATTATTTTTTCTCAATATTTTTTTTTGGTTAATAAATTACTATAGATTATCATCAGTTTAAGGTGCAGGGACGGTGTTTTCAGGGACAGTAGTCGAGAGTTCTAGCTTCAATTTAAGCCTGATTGGAAGGTTCTATCGCCTTTTCTTTCATAGCTAGAGCTTCTCAAATATTGCAAAAAACGCGATTTTATGATACTTTGAGCTCGTTTTACCCAAAATCTGGACCTGATAGGAACTTTATACTTGCGGATTCGTGGTCAACACAAAAAAGTCTATCAAAAACAGCTTTAACATTTGCCGCACCAAAATCAGTGTTGCCCTGTGTAAGTTTTCCACACAACACAATGAGCACTGTTATTACTTTATCGCGCTATTCAGTCGTGAATTACAACAGAACTTGGACGAATCTGGTTATTTTTTTTTTGAATTCTTGAAGTACGTGTTTTTTGCTATTATCTTCAAAGTGCAGAATAGCCCGATCTTCCGCGATTATAACTTCTTCAACTATCTCCAGCTTTTACAATTAATTTTTAAATATATTTACTTGTGTCAAAATTTTTAAATTAATGACTTATTGTGATTTCGTTTCATCCAAAAAGTGTTGCCCTTCTTCGGTGCAAAATGTTACACTCAACCCTGTAAAAGGGCACGTTCTTGCCGTCTTGTCCTTGTCCAGCTTACGCATTTCATAATAAATACTAGGCGCGCGTTGCTACGTCAAAGAAAGACACATGTATTTAGAGTTTTGAAACTGAAGACCTTTTTATTTACCTTAATGCTAACAGGTAAACAATATTTTAAGTTTTTTCATTTGGTGTGTAAATATATAAATTTTGTGGTGACCCAACTCGTGAACAGGCCCTTGTGCTTGATTTATAGTTATTGCAAAAGCAAGACGCAATGGGAATTGAAACCGCTTGAATTCGAACGTTGAATCATTTGAAATTATCGGTATACGTGGAATCAGCACATCTTCCCATTTGAATATACCGCTGATGATTGTTGCCTCGATCAAATTCGGTGTTAATTTTTTTTTTATCACTGGTTCTGTTGCACAGTTTTGGCGCATTCAAGTTCCGAATAAGCTTCACTGGAGATCCAACCTTTAACGCCAACGAATGAGGAGGCATTCCAGGTGGCTCCAAAGAATTAAGAAATTCAGTTGGGTAATTAACAGCTTGATCTTTATCCATTACTGCATCAATCGATTTATATTCGACTGCTTCTCCTAGAATTTTCAATTTAATTTGACCATTTAATTTACTAACATCATCGTTCTTCGGAGCTAAAATTGCACGTGTGCGGAGCCATTCCGGATATCGGTAGTTGATCGCTAAGTTCGGAAATACTCTGTCGATGACGTCTTGAATGCTCTGTTGTATTTGACAAAATTTGGACGGAAAAGATATCTCATTTGTTGTGCGATCAATAGAACTTCACCGTTTCCGATATCCAAAAGTTGCTTTGAAAATATTTAGGCAGGCGCATATTGCAGCAAATGCACTCGCATATTTGTTGGGAGCGTAATTTTTTCGACATAGTTCCACAGATGCGATGCTTTTGAGCACGCGTTCAACACCTCTGTAGCCGTTGATCGAGGTGCATACATACAGATTTAAAAATTTAGAATCGGCATTTTCTTCTGGTAAGCTTTGGGTTTGACAGACTTTGAAGTTTATCACACTATATATCTTTGGTATTTCTTAAAAATATTATCCGATTTTATTTTCTTAGGTATGTTGCAACCCTATATAATAATTGGTCTTGACTGAAACATTTCCCGATAGCTCCCGTTTGATACGTATCGTGCGAAATACTTTTTAATGTACACATTTATGTCATTTTAGTTTTTTTGAAAGAGGTGGCAACTCTACTCAAAAATATGTAAATGTTTCTCCAATACCTTCCGTTTGATACACATATTGTAATATTTGGTGTGAGTTGCATTATTCATTATTTTTCAATTTTTGACCAGGTGGCAACACTAATTAAAATATTTTTTGATGTAAATTTTCTTAAATATCTTTCCCAAATACCTTCCATTTGATATCTACATCGTAATACTTTACTTGCATATTTAAATAAATTTTATTTTTCTGACGGGTGGAAACTCTTTCAAAAATAGCCAAACTTCATAGGAACACTCTCCGGATTTCTATGAAGCTATCCTGGAAATTTTAACGAAATCCGCTGAGTGGTTTCGGAGTCTATAAGCTGCATAGACACATACATACATCCTCTTTTATATATAAAGATTTTCGTTTTCAACAACCACCTGATTTGCGGGGCAACCACCTCCTCTGACAAAGCTTGAAAGGGCAGAGAATGTGAATTCTTTGCCTCACAACAGTGTTACATTTTAAGAAACGAACACAAAATTTTCTCACCCTGTTCCTTCAATTTAGAATCGAACGCGAAAAGGGAAAGGAGCAATGAAAAGGTGAGATTTTTTCGTAGAAACGAGATCACCATTAGATTATTTAAGATACCGTCAGAAACCCTGTCTATCTCGCAAAAAATAACTAAGTGCTTTAACCACGATTTTAAAATCAAATTTCCTAAGCAGAGTTTAAAGCCAATGAGAAAAGCAGCACAAACTTTAGTGAAAATAGCAAGTATAGGGAATAATACCCAAAAAAGGGTGTCTTACACCTTTCGTTCACTACGAAATGGACCTTCCTCTTGGCAAATTACCATGTTTTGCAACAGTCGGAGAACTTTTATTTTTGGAAAATTGGCAAGCTTTTTCGTCATTTCTCCCACTGTGTGATGGTGCTACATTTTCTTCCATACACATAGGTTTTTTTTCCTTTTTTCGAGGAGGAAGCATCGAAAGCCTGTACCCCGTCAGTTTGGGACTTTACGCCGAACTAAACCTCCAACCGTTCCGTACCATTTTCGCCCCCGGTACGCGGTGTGACCAATATTCTCAAAGTCAGTTCAGTCCCGATGCAGTAAGTGAAGTTGCATCTACTTGGCCCGCTCACGTATTTGCTTACATGAACACCATGCCTGTCGGATCAGTTAACCCCCCCCACACCATCTACTATGTCAAACTCACAATTGAATGTATTTAACACGTAAATGAGAACCTGTCACGTCCTTGGTCACAAGTTTAAGCTTAGCCTGACATCATCTTCCCTCAACCGCTTGTTTATGCGGGCAATCATGTTTCAGCATTGAAGCATGGGCAGCTGAAGAACACATGGCAAGCGTCTTCGTTAACGTTGCAGACTGGTCACAGACAGGGTTGCCGTTGTGCGACTAAAGGGGCAATTTGACCTTTTTTAAGCATCAATACCCTTTGACCCGAATTTTTGAAAAATTGGATTTTTTTGACCCTTTTCCAAAATTATAAGCGACTTTTTTCCTTTTTACAGAGTTTTTTTTTAGGAAATGTTAACAGAACCATGCTATTACAAAATATTTCTCCCTGTAAGTACGCAAAAATGCATCACTTAAAAGTTTTAAAGGAAATGCAACTCTTCTCCTTGCAGCAACTAGATTTATGTGTATGTTTGCAACCCTTTTTTGTGCAAAGCTTATCCCGCTATTTTCTTTTTAAATTCAACTGATTTATGTTTTTACTAGTAAAGAAAAGCAAAAAAAATATATGGTGACCCTTTTTTCGTCAATGACACCTTTTTTGCGACCTTATGAAAATTCTCGGCGGTAACACTGCTCACAGAGGTGAGATGTCGTTTCCGAACCACTTAAAATAGCTCCGATAAACACCGCGTCCTATCATACACATACGTATGTACGTACATCAATTAGTCTGTTCCAATAGCAGTCCGGTTTACAGCATTTAGTCAGAACTTACAGGAAGTCGTTCCTATTGACATAAAACCTATAAGTGGGAACACTTTTGAGAGAGTAACTGAGCAACTGTTCCTAGTCCGAAGTTACTGAATTTAGTCCGGGGTTTTTTTGCTGTAAGTTCATGAAAAGTGTCAAACGATCAGCTGATTTACATGTGTAAACAAAAACAGAAAGCGGTGTAAGCAAAGGACCTAATATTAAAAAATAAAAGTAAAATGGAAGTAAACAACGAAATATTTGAATATGTACTATAGATTTTAGTAATTAGTTAGTGATATTTCAGCCAAATCAGTGTTGTACAAATGACATGTAAACAAACCGACTGACGTTTTTACAGAAAATAGTGTTACAGGAATAGTGCGTTCCCGTGCACTTCTGCATCTGTTCCCGTTTCCTCTCACTTGAGAGAGTAAAATTGTAGTGTGACACACTAAATATGTATGTATACTTGTATGTATGTATGAAAGAGAAGCTACATACGTAAAGTTTGCAACTTGATTAGGTAAATGAAATATTACAATAGGGGGGACCAGATAAAAGAGATTTAAGAGAACCCACTTTCCATGTTTTAAAGAATGTTGCCACCTGTTTGAATAATTAACTTAGGTTAAATCCATATATTTACATATCGACGGCTGAGCGGAAGATTGGCCTATCTCGGCAGTTGGTTCGTAAATGTCCTATCCCAGAAAACATTTCATTAACGCCCTCTTATGGAATTGGGTTAAAGTAAGCCCTATTTCATATAAGAAAATATATTGAAGATACATACATATGTATGTTGAGATAGGACGCTTTTTAATCGGTAGCTGAGATAGAGCGTGTTTGAACCAAATTCTCGGGACCCGTCTTGGACATATTTCTATAGCTCAAATATCATTTTACAAACCCAAAATAATATGACCACATAATCGATAGTATATTTTTGTATTTATGGGCACGAAATGGGGACAAAATATCACTGAGCACCGGGTATTTAATGTTTGAATTTGCCAGAACTTAGGCTTTTGCTACTTGTTACCTTTGTTTTTCTCTTCAACTTCATTTTCTGCTTCATCGTCATCTTCCTCTTCAGCTTTTGTAATTATGACAGACGATCGGGCTGTACATACATTCATTCTATTAACATTGTACTCAGAACCTATCTCTGACCAAAAAGTCTTCTAAACTCTTGTGTCTGTACTAAAATGTTGTCTTAGTGGGACCTCCAACTCAGCCTAATATGAGGGGTTAATAATAATAACAATAGATTGACGCTTACACATATGTATATTAGTGTTTGGCCAAGCTTCTCCTCCGATTTGTGGCGTGCGCCTTAATGTTGTCACACGAAGTGGAGGGACCTACAATTTTAAGCCGACTCCGAACGGCGATGGCAATTTTATGAGAAGCTGTTTTTCATGGCAGAAATACACTCGAAGGTTTGTCATTGACTACCGAGGGATGACCACTGCTAAGAAACAACCTTTTTTCAAATTTTTTTGTGATGTTGCTTTGACCAGGGTTTGAACACAGGGCCTGCGGTGCGGAGAGAGTATTTAATTAGTTTACCAATAACCAACTAATAAAAAAGAGCCGCACCGTAGTGAGAAAAAATAGAGTTAGAGGAGCCACATGCATACATATACGAACTATATGACCATTTCAATTACCTTGAAATTTAGCCACACCCTGGGATCTCGGCATGGGCATTCCTATTATCTTTATATGTACATACTTCACTCGAAAAGCTTTAGTGATGCTTTCCCTTTCGTCGAATAAAAAAATGCACGAAATTGAATTCCAATCCAGTTGAATTGTTGTCGTCAATTTGTGATGTGTATACAAGGATTTAAGAGTAAATTGTTTTATTTTTTTTTTTAGTGTTGATTTTTTCGTCAGCATAGTTCTGGCTATTGGTTTTGTTTACCTTGTAGGGCTTGTTTATTGATGTTTCAAAAGCAAATAAACAAATACATATGTACATATGAGTGCATGCGAATGTGATATTATTGTTTCTATTCGACAGCAGTTGTAGTTACAACAACAACAAGAGTCCTTATAGTAACACGCATAAAAAAATCAAGCGAAAAATATGACAAAGTACGCCATTGGAAATGTTAAAATAAAAAAAAAGTTGCTTGTTTGTATGAAAATAAAAAAATAAATACAAACATATTGATGTATGCAGAGCGTAATATTGGGCAGAATAGCAAAAGCAGCAGCAACAGCGAAAATACTTTGTAGCATGTATGTAAGCACAAATGTATGTAGGTATGTACGTAAAATAAAGCGGCAAAATTGAGGTGATGTGTTGCGAAAAAAATTAGTGGCAACCCTGCAGGAAATGTAACTAACTATAAGCTCACTTTAAGTTGATTAGAAAGGAGCTAAAGCTCACTTATTATCTGTATATTTTCTTTGACGAAAGTAACTATATTTCTATGGCGATGGCCGCGAAACAGTCAAGGGTGGTTTACCTGTGCATTTGATTTTTCTGAAGATATATCACCGGAATATAATGAAAATTCGCTTCAGATAATACGCTCTTTAAAATAAATTTATGCAAGTTTTATGTACAGTATGTAATAAATAAATAAACGTTTTAAAATTCATAAGCTGCTCTTTATTTACATAAGATTAACAGAACTCAAATATTTTTAACCGACTTCAAAAAAGGGGAGGTTATCAATTCGTCGGAATACATAACTTTGGACCACGTGAACCGATTTCAATAATTCTTTTTTTATTAGAAAGATGGTAATTTGGTTTAGATCTGATGATTGGATCATGAAGAAATTAACGGTACTCCTAAATGTGTATATGAGAATTCAAGTCGGTTGTGTTCTTTCCTTAAAAACTACTTGTTTAATAAAAAGTTCTATAAACTAAAGATGTCAGTAAAAATAAATTTATTGATTCCATGAAATTTTTACATTTTTATGTTAATTTTTTCGATTTCTGGTTTCTGTTTTCGATAGAGATGGTCATTTTTCACGATTGCCACATTTTTTTAATATTTCGAATACCGAAAAAATTAACTGAACTCTCAAGAAAAACGAAAAATTCATATAAAACGACGGACAAGAAATGGAAAAGAAATTTTCTTCTACCAAAATTTCTTAAACCAGTTTGCAGCTCTCAAGAAAAAAGTGGTCGTATATTTATTTTCTCATGAAAATTTATAGCAAAACCAAAGCGCTTTTTTCAAGCAACAGAAATTATAATAAATATTTCTTATGATTTCCTTGAGAGCTGGATTCTTAGCTTTAAGATACAGTTTGTATTTGAGGTTATTAGCTTTATGGGGGAGGGGGGCGGGTTTGAACTCCAAAATGCGCTAATGTATAGTGGGTTAATTTTTATCAATTGATAACTTTTTTCTGCAGGGAATAGAGAAAAATAAAATAATACACATACGCATAAATAAATAAAAACAGAAAAAGCTGCAGAAAAAATATGAATGAGTGGATTTTCAAAAATACGAATCCGTTGCAGGAAAAAAATGCAACACACAGCAACAAAGTTGCAAGTAGCCGCCTCACTGGCCGCACAACAAAAGCTGTGCTGTTGTTAGCAATGTTGCTGTTTGCTTTGTTTGTTTTTTTTTTTGCCATTTTGCCAGTCATTTACACAAATGCAGCTGCCGGGCGCCAAAAAACAGAATGACGAAAAAACATTTATTTTCGCAAATAAATATAAAAAAAAAACTAAAGCCAGAAATTACGTGTGCGCGTACGTATGTATGTATGTATGCACTTTCATTAACTATGTATGTATAACTAAAAACATACATACATACATACATATATTTAAATACTAAAAGCACTGCAAGGCTGCAACTGAGCGCCAGCAAATTACAAAAGTAAAACAAAAGCGTAAAAGCGTGAAAATACGAAAATTAAAAACGAAAATAACGTAGGAAAGCAAACGGAACGCAGAAGAATATAAAAGCAGCGTAAAAACAACAAACAACCAAATGTAAATGTAATTTATCCTAAGGACATGAGCTAAAACAAATACATTGCATACTTTCCGGCGTTGTGCCACTCAATGCGCGCTCACTCTGTTTTTGGACGGCCACACTGCCGACCAGGACTCAGCGATCGCTGTTGAAATGTGCGCGCCAGTGTTGGTGTTGTTACCGTTGTTGTTATTACATAGGATCAGAAAGTAAAAAAAAGCTTTAAGAGTAGCAGACTGGAGTGGCGGTAAGCCAGATCAAGTGCGGCTTCAGTGGATTGTTGAAAAATGCAGTTCTGCGCAGTGGTGTATGAGTATTAGTACGTATGTATGTACGTCACAACGCTGTGCGGATTTAGTTTGTATCACTTAATACATATTTTTGGTTTCATTTTTAATTTCAGTTTGTAATAGGCCTATCATCAATTCTGTCTGAGATCCTGACGTTGTCAAATCGCTGCCATGAATTCCGTCGTGATCCCGAAATTCTCCCGCAAATACAAAATTCGTGAGCATGGTATCACTGATTTCGAGTTATTTTGTTGTGATTTATTTTATTTTGATAGTACCAGGTTGACCGAGCTTTGCCCGGAGTACATACATACTTTTCCAAGTTTTCAAGATTTGGATAGCTTTTAAAAAATATTTTGGAAATTAACAAACAAAAATCCATATTGCGATATTTTAGATAAATTGTGTAGAATCTAAAATAAGTGGCAACCTTACACTATTATCCTAAGAGATAACATTTTGTATATAGGAAAGCATTGCTTAAGAACCTTCTCTTAGTACTCATGAATAGTAATATTTTACCTTTTTTTACAAAAAATTAAATAAATATGCGATTCAAAATAGGCGGCAACCATATTAAAAATATTTTTGAATTAGAGATCTTTAAAATACCTTCCATTTGATACCCAATTATGATGATTTAATTAATTTGTAACTAATTTCGAACAGGTGGCAACCTTATACGAGTATTCTCGAAGATAATGCCTATTCAGATAACCTTAAAATCCAAAACATTATCGGCGTACAAAATTTCATCAAAATCGTTAGAGCCGTTTCTGAGAACCCTATGGATATATATATATAAGTATATACAAGAATTGCTCGTTTAATGTAATAAGATAGAATTAAACCAAAATATAAAAACAACAAAAAGAAACAAAAACCAAAGGCAGCACTAACTATTAATGCGTCGGAATTGCTGACAGCATTTCTCCCGAATTCGTGACGGGAGATTTTTTCACGACGGGAGTTCATTGGGAATCTGTGATGGGCCTGCATATTTTGGATTGAAAAATATTCTTCTTCGATTTTGGTGCATGATTTGTAGCTTCATGAAACGAAAAAAGTACCATAAGGCCCAATACACTCTTATGATATTCTCTGCATTCAAAACGGTTCAAGGCATTCGCCCAAAACTGCACGTGCCGTCATAATATTTTGGGAACGTGTACTTCTTTTGATTGGGTTAATGCAAACTGCATTTGACATTTATTTCCACAAACATTGTCATTTCTGTTAATATTTCCTTAAATCCCTTCCCTCTCTCGGCTAAAATTCGCCGATTTAATACAACATGATGATGACAGTGTGGTTTGGCCACTATAAGCGTATTTGTGTAATTGTTGATACGGTCGAGCATCGTTACACTAAACAATCGTTGTGCGCACACATATGTATATATAAATATGGCGATAAAATTCCGATTATTGCCAAACGTGGTTTCAGTGTGAATTTTGTTTTGGGTACACCACAACCTTTTATTGAGTTTCTGAGCACCCAGTTAAATTCAAATACAGTACGGCCTCAGTAAAAGCAGCACTCAATAAAAGCAATACGTCGGTTAAAACAACTTTCAAATGTTTACCATCAGTGACTCAGTAATTGGAAATTAAAAAAAAAAAAATGCGCCTCAGTAAACGTAACTTTCTGTTCATGCTTATTTTCTTATTTCGTTTAATTTGTGTCTTTAATCGGCTAAAGATATTTTACTTTTGATACTTTAGAACTTTTTTTTGGTGATTCAGTTATTGCAACAACCGCAATCAACAATACTGTCTGAATTTTGTACCCGTGTCTTTTGCCGAGGTAGTACTGTACATATACAAATCGTTACCTTAATTCACAAAGATCCTGAACAGCAAATTTTCTATTTTACAAGAGAAGCAAAAAAAACATTAGGGCTGTTCAGAATCCTGTGCATATGATCTTGCATTTGCATATTCGTTGCATTTGTAACTTCACAACAATAAAATACACACGGTTGATATTACAACTTCATTCACTTTTTGGAACTACATATATTTTTTCTATAAATTGGATTAATTTTGTTTCAGGTACATATACAGTCGCTGTGTACCCTAGGAACTGTGTTCGAAATATTCCCTCCCTGTTTGTTGGAGTAATCTAATTGTTCAATAGTTAAAAGTTGAGACTTCTTTAAAAGCTAAAATAACTTTAAGTATAGACAATATTTTGGCGCTTGCACTTTTGCTTAGTGTTTGGCCGAGCTCCTTCTTCCAATTTGTGGTGTGCGTCGCCTTGACGTTGTTACACAAATGTAAGGACCTACAGTTCAACGCCGTCTCCGAATTGCAGATGGTTTTATAAGAAAATTTTTCAAGGCGAAATACACTCGGATGATTGGCATTTCCTACCGAGAGGCGGCTACTGTGAGATAAAACCTTTCCTAATTTAGATGTTGCTCGAATCAGGAATCAAACTCAGGTCTCCCGGACATGTAGTACGCACCTCCAACCACGCAGACGCAAATGTCTTACGAAACCCATAAATGAAAGCATTTATAGAGCAACTTGCAAAGGAATATCACAGGCGGAAACTCTTCCCCTAAGGGAAAGCGGCAGAGCCATACTTGAAGAATCCGTTCTGCATTGCGTTTTGTGTGCGGTTATTCAAATTTCGGTCGGAAGAGTTTTCAATAAGAGATATTCTATCGTTCAAGCCTTTTCTTACGAAAAGCGAAAATAAATATTGCTTACTCATTTAGCATTACAAATTTAGGTTGGAGGAGTAGTTTCAAAAACGAATAATTTTTCAGTGTAAGGAGACGGTGTAGTACAGTTATCAGTGTCAGCCGCTTTCGCTGCATTTGAACTGAGCTATATTATGGATTAGTTATTTGGACTTTATGGACATCGGTCGAATGCGGCTTATTGGTATTAAATTGAGGATTCAGAAAACTTACCTAAAAGCCTACCGGGGTCAAGTTGCGCGATCTTCGTGGTCAATTCACGTCACCTCTGTGGGAGGTATCCAACGACGCCGCTGGCCGCACAAAATTTGACTCTTTGTACGTGGCAAAATATGATTCGACATCAGTCACCCTTATTAACAATGCAAAGCAAGTTCTCTATACAAAAATGTATTTTTTTCTTTCAGTGCAGCATTCGTGCGCAACATTGCCAATTACAAAAACGTATGATCCGAAATGTTCCTACCTGTAAGGTTTCATACCCAAGTTTAAAAAAAAAAATAAAACCTTAAACAACCGAAAAAAATGCGCAGACGCAACTGTACCTACAACCTAGCGACCGCCTAAAAGCATGCAGCATCCAAATTTCAATCAATGAATCAATTATTTGTAGTCAAACATGCAGCTAAAAACCGTTACTGCATATTGCATTGCTCTGCGCTCATTAAAATGCCAAGCGTTGCAAACCCAATGGCTTGCGCATTCAAAGTTTCAAAAAGTTATTAAAAAATGTAAGAAACTTAAAAAACGTGCCGCCTTTAAACTTGACGCGCGTGATCGTTGCACTCGGCTGCCGCTATTGGCCCTAAACGATCAACTTGGCTTTGGTCAACAATTAACTGCAACACGGCGCGTGACCAAGCAGCTGGAACTCACAAACATTTGTACACCAATGGACATGTCGTACACGCACAAGCGCCCTACAAGAAAGTATGTAACTTATTGCAATACATAGTAGCTTACGACCGCTGCACAGAGGGCCAGAAGGCATTTAAAAATGGCGCAAAAGTCCACTTTAGAATTTTAATTTTTTTTTATGCTTATAGCCAACACATACAGTATTTAAGGTAAATGTTAGTAAATATAATAGCAATTGCCTCATTATTGTTGTCACAATTTCATTTTGATCAAAATAGTTTATTTGAAATTTACATGTCCGGTGTATAGTAAAATTCATTTTTTTCCAGAAAATAATATTTTTCTTTTGTTTTTTGTTTCTGGGTAATAAGATGCAGGAATATAAAAAAATAGAAAACCATAATTCAAAATTTTAAAATGAATATGCTCAACTTTTCACTGGCACTGTAAACGCGTGAGCGATTTTGGTTCGATCCTTTATATATTTTTATCACTACCTGTAGATAATTAATTGTAGATTTTTATTTCTATGAGTTTCTGAGATATTTCACGAGATGATGAACATAACTAACGATTCATCCATTAATTTTATTTTTTATTCAAAAACTGAAATTTAAAATGGTTTTGTATTTTTTTTGTCTGAGAGAAGCATGTAACCACCTTATTTAATGAAATTAAAAAAGAATTAAAAAATAATAAGTAAAATAAAGAAAAATAATAATAAAACCAAAATAGAAAACTAAGTCTAAATTCGTAATTGGAAACAAAATAAAAAATTTAAGAAATAAAGAAATGCAAAATACAAAAAGAAATAAAAAAGAGGCACGAATTGCTAATTGGTAAAAAGAAATAAAAATATATGAAAAAAGTAAAGAAAACTAAAAAAAAAATAAAAAAGCAAAGTTTAGGTTCGCAAGCCGTAAAAAATATATATAAACAATACCAAAAAAAAGGGAAAAATATAAACAAAAATAAAAAATATAAAACAGTGAAATCTATATTCGTAATTAGTAGAAAAACTATAAATATAAAAACAAAAACAAAAAGATGAAAAACTCGTGATCAAAGAGCCGAAAATTCATAGAGCAATCCGATTACTTTACACAATATCGTCCGCTATATTGGATCCACCATTTTTAATTTTTAAAATCTGTAGCAAGTATTAAGCCATTCCAATAAGATTTCGAATATTGGCCACTTCTTATCGTTTGCTGGCCCATAGTGCGCTGGCAAGATTGAAGAACAACAGCGTTGAGTAGTTGCAACTCTTACAACATTTATAGTACTCATAATCATGACAATCAACAACATTTGAACGAACCACAATAAAAGCAACTGTAATAATGGGGAATGAAGAACCGAGGCTATCAGCAACTAGAAACTTAAACGAATTGCGTTTTGAGGTCCTTTTTTAAGAATAAAAGTTTGCCCTTACTTTCGGTTGGAAGTTCAATTTTCTGCTTCTTCACCATCCCGTCGAACTGTAAATTGCTGCCAGCGACATTCTGCGAAAATTCCATGCGCGAGACCACAAGCGACATGGCACGTTGCAAGACAATGAAGTTCTGCTGTCGTTACATAACTACAGTTTTCTGTTTTTTTTTTTTGTTTTCATTTACAAGTTTTCTTTTAAAATCATATTTAAAGTTCTCTCGAAAGTTTGGTGACAGCAAATTTGGGCTGAATTGAAAACTTCAAGATTTGGGGTCAAACTGTAAATGAAAACAAACGAGAGAGCTTAACGGTGTTTGCTCAGTAATTTATTTAGTCAAGGTAACTACTGTTAGGCGTTTATATAAAATTTACTTTTTCTAAAAAAAAAAGAAGAAAAATCAATAAAAAAATTTCCATTGCTACATGCCGTGACCAGGATTCGAACCTGGGTTACTACGGCCACAACGTAGGGTCCTAACCACTAGACGATCACGGCTACTGAAAGCTTGCGGCAACAACCGTTTGAAAGGGAATACGAGTAAAAGATTATTTAATAGAAGCATGCACTTAACTAAATATTCATATACATATACATATGTATGTATGTATGTAGATACATATGACTCAGCCGCAACCAAAACAGCAACGCTGACCTGCCAATAGCGCAACCATTGTACTTTGAAACTTGAGAGTAGCAACTAAGACATGGCAAAAAGTGTTTGAAAAGAAAAAGTAATGCTACTAAAAATGATTGTGAGGTAATTAATAATAAATACAGTAAACAACTGTCAATGAAGGAAAAGCCCAGGTACTCAAATATGAGTGTTGTGTATTAGTATCCATTCGAAGTTATAAAAGATCAGACAAAAAAATCTGGCCGATTTTATAAGTAATTTCTGGAGTGGGTTAAAACTTTCACTTTTTCTTCGAAAATTAAATTTTAATGCATCTCATTTTAAATACAAAACGACAAATATAATTTTTGGGTTTACAGGCCTACAATAATATTTAACAACCAATTTTTCCTAGAAAATTTAAACCATTTAACTCCTACCTGAACGGGTTTCTTTTGCAAAAAGGGGTTAGCATATTCGACAAATTTCATTCGGGTCACTAAAAATTAGACCTTTCGGCTGATTATAGAGGAATCGTAAATACATAATATTTTATTAAAACTTCACAGGGTGTTTTATTTGTCGTCAAATTACATTATTTCATGAAAGTTGTTAAAATTTTGTTGTTGTTTCGCATCTCTGGAATTGTTAAAGAAAGTCGTAAAATAGTGTTCCATTTTCATAAAAGTGAATCAGCCAGCAGATATTTGAAATCCTAAAAGGAATTATTACATTTACCAACACATAAATTAATACAATATCTTCCAACTGGATGGAATAGTTCCTTTGCCATTATGAAATGACTTTTAGAACAAAAACCAGCGATTAATATGGTTGCTGTTGAGAGTTGTTCTATAAATACACTGACTGCGGATGAGTGGGCTGGTACACTTTTACATTTGTATTTCCACTAGTAGCCATGATTGAAAAAAAATACAAACACGAGAAACTTTCAAAAAAACAATTTAAATGCTACCAAAACATTTTAACCAAAACTAAAACAAAAAAAAACTTAATTTTTTTTTAATTTTCAGAAAACTTTAAGTTATTCAATCCTATAGCCTATTAAAAGGAACTTTGAAGTGAATTTGATTTTTTTTTTTGCTGAAATTTCGGGCACATTTCACGCATGTATAGCACCGTCAGCAAAAAAAAATATAAAAAATCAACGTGAATTCCCAGCAAATTTAAACTTGCACTTTGTCAACTAAAATTTAATGTGACATAAAACTGCATAACTAGAATTTATTTTTTCAAATTAAAATTTTTCTTTCAATTCAACAATTTTTATGAGCTTGAGGCCGTTTTTTGTGAAAACTTATTGTGGAAAAGCAACAATAATTTGAAAAAATGGTAGAAGTGATAGCTTTGGGAAATCACCACATTTCCTCCTCAGACTTCTTTCAGTAGGACTCGAACCGATGATCACTACTGACTCAGCCAGTTGCCTACGCACTGTGCTGTGTTGTTAATTCTTGTTGCTTATTTTCCACTATTTCACTTTGCTAGGCCAACTACAATCAAGCACAGCTATTCCGCTGCAATTCACTTGATCATGTGGTTGTTGGTTTTGTTGCTTTTTGTTAATATTTCTATTATTAGAATGTTTAACTTTTAGGTGTGCTCGTCCTTAAGTTATTTGTTTTTGTTATTTTTATGGCCTTATATATTTTTCTCTCAAATTAAAATTTTGAATTGTTGTGAAAATATTTTTGTAATATTTCAAATTTTTCTTATGCAATTTCTTTCGTTCTAAAGGAACCCTATAATTGTATTCAACTAGATTTCGCTACTTTTTCTCACTTCGACTTATGTACTTTTACGTATTAACTTAATAAGCTTTTGATTAATTTTTAACAAATTTCAAATGCATGAAATTACAATTCTTTATTGTGCTCGTGTTCCCATTTTCCTTTTCATTGCGACTCTTCGGTTGAAATACTCGATTCGACATTGACTTGAATTATAGGCGCGTAGGTTGAAAGGAATGGGGAAAAGCTACACACTCACGCCAACATGCATATTTAGCGTTCCTGTATCTATGCTTTTCAAAGATCGATGTGGCATTCGAAAAACAAAACGGTGAATCATCGGTGACAACTGCATACATCTACGGTTTTACAAAAGTGGCAATAAGGAAGTAAACACACATACATAGATATGTACATTAAGGTGTATCACCAAAAAATTGCGGTTTTCTACCGGAATTGGTCGGCAAAAATCCTCCGGCTGAACCCTCCACGAGGGTGCTGACTGGTAATGGGCACTACAGAGGATTCTGTGCGATGTCAGAATGGTGCTCAGCTAAGATCAGGAATCAGTGCTATGTGCTAAACTCCTTAATAGCGTAGTCATATGGAAATGGTTTCTGATCGTGGCTTGGAGGTCTGAAGGGGCTGGATCAAGGCGTCACGCGCACCGTACCGAGGATCGGCCAGGCTGGGGGCCCCTAAATAGCCCAGTCGCGAACGGAGCCCTCTGGGAGGCGGCCACACCCAGGATGTAAGTAGGCCTTACCTGGGCATCGCGGATCTCTGCCCGGGTGGACGAACCCCTTTCTCCGCAGCCCGTGGGATCAATTATGGACAAGAAACAATTAACAACAACAACAACAAAAACAGCAACAACAACATCAAAAACAATGTATAAAGGGACCGGCCCCCTTAAAGCGTCGGAAGGGTCTCGGCCCACTAAACAAGGAGCTCAAGCGATGCAGAGTACCTCCACCAGCCGTAGTGCGGTGACAAATAGCGGGAAACCAAGGCCAATGGTGAAACCGGGCCAAGCTCTCGCAAAAACGAAGGAAAGTGGCGGTGGGGCTGCTCAAAGGAGTCCACCCCGGGAAACTCCTGGCACCAGTGGACGCCAACCTGGCATGCAGATTGCAGCCGGGGATAAGGCTGAATCTGGGGCGCAGGCCCCGGGCGGTCCTCCCGCGACACCCACGGCCTTCACGAGGGCTGACCAGAGGCCAGAACCAGCTGCAGCGGGCTATCGGCAGAGGAAGCTGGCTGCTCGAATCCTGCAAAGGTTCACCGCAACGCCTGACCTGTGTAGCAAGGCGAAAGAAGAGCATGTGAAGGAGATCCTCACAGAAATCGACTGGGCAAAGGCAGTCCTGCCCGACTACCGCAAGCCGGAGGAGAAGCAGCCGCAGGCGCCCTCCAGTAAGCGCAATAGATCGGGGGAAAATACGCCCAACCAATACGCAAAGAGGGTCAGAACGCAGGGGCCTTCTTTTGCTGAAGTAGCCAAGGAGCAGATCCTGCTCGGCGTCATCGATGAGAGTAATGAAGACAGCCTCACCCTGAGGCAGCAATGGAAGTGGGTTAAGGCCGCGATGGCCGACATTGCTATCAAAATTATGTTGGAGAATCCGGGACCTCCGCCAACCTGCAAGGGAGCGGGGTGGTTCCAAAATAACATCCGCGTTATAGCATGCGAGGATGCTAGATCAGCGGAGATCTACAAGAAAACAGTCGCAGGTATTGGAGAAGTCTACCCTGGTGCGAAGCTCAGGGCGGTCGACTTCAAGGACCTACCGGTGCGACCGAGAGCGAGAGCATGGTTGCCTTGCAGGCCAGCGGAGCCAGAAGGGATCCTCCAAACCATAAGGCTCTATAACCCGGAGCTACCCACCGATAATTGGAAGGTGGTCAAAATCAACGAAAGCGGTAAAGCGACGATGCAGGTTGTCCTGCTTCTAAATAAGGACTCCATAGAGTTGTTGGAGCAAAAGAGCGGGGTCATACGTTACGGCTGTGACATGGCCAAAATTAAGGTCTACAGCAACGACGTAAACGCAGCGAAGAACCTGATCGCGGAGGTAGAGCCGGAAGAGGCCAACAGCGACGGGGGTTATGCCTCATCGACGTCTTCGCTGGGGGTCGGACGCATGCTTCGGCTTTATACGGAGGAGGAGTTGATCGAGATGTCGGAAGACGCGGTCAACTCCACCCTAATAGGCGACGTGGGCGATAACGGCCAAGATGGTGAAGGTACTGCAGATTAACCTTCACCACTGTAAAGCAGCTTCAGCTGCACTGCTGCTTCATCTAACAGCTAAAGGGGCAGCCGACATCGTCCTAATCCAAGAACCTTGGGTGGTGGGACAAAACATTTGTGGGCTGAAAGCGCCGGGCTACAGACTGGTAAGTGGAGCCTCAACGGGGAAACCAAGGACGTGCATATTGATAAGTATCACACTAAAGTGTCTCTTTCTTCCACAATTTAGCGACGAGGACACAACAGCGGTCAGTCTAAGTGCAAACGGACGACCAATTAAGATGGCATCCATGTACCTAGCGCATGACAAGGAGGTTCCAACTACCTGCATTAAAGACCTAGTGGCCAGCACGAGAGAGGCGCTAATTTTGGGAGGTGACGCGAATGCCCACCATCACACCTGAGGCAGCTCCGATGATAACGAGCGGGGTGAGTCACTTTTTAATTTCATACTTAGTTCTAAGCTTGTTATTGCGAATAGGGGGAATGATCCCACTTTTATTACAAAATCCCGAAGGGAAGTTCTGGACGTTACCCTTATCTCTGAGAATGCGGAATGTCTGGTCGGGAAGTGGAAGGTGCTTGAGGAGCACTCCTTTTCCGACCACCGATATATCCAATTCGAGGTATTAGGGGAAACGCCCAAGGCTCCTCTAACTAGAAACTTGCGAAATGCCAACTGGCATAGGTATCGGAAAGAGCTGGATAGGCTTTTGCCACAAGATAGAGAGCCGGCTACTCCAGCAAACCTAGAGGAGCTGGAATATCTTGTCGACCATTTTACGGGGGCCTGCAGTAAGGCAATAGACATTGCATGCCGCAAAAAGCAGCACCGGGGTAGGAAAAAGCCACTCTGGTGGAATGAAGAAATCAGGATTTCACGCAAGAACTGCAGGAAAACCTTCAATCAGGCTACTGCGTCTGGTAGTGAGGGACATTGGGAGACCTACGAAAAGAACCTCATGGAAAGACTTCTGCAATGGGGTGGAGTCTATCTCAGAGGCAGGCAGGCTCAGAAAGATACTCTCAGGTACTGCCCAGAAAGCCCCAGGATGCTTGCAAAGACCTGACGGCTCCTGGACAGAGACCGAGGAGGAATCACTGGATCTGCTTCTTTGCATACACTTCCCGGGTGCCACGGATAGCATGCCGGTACAGCCACATCTAACTGGAGATCTTTCGGTCACTGGAGATTTCCTCACTAGGGAAAAGGTCATCTGGTCTATTGGGACATTTAAGCCCTATAAATCAGCAGGTCCGGATGGCATTGCCCCCATACAGCTGCAGCAAACACTTCAGCTAAGCTCAGCGTGGCTACACGCTATAATTAAGGGAGTATTAGCTCTTAACCATATCCCTAGAAAGTGGAGGGAATCAAGAGTGGTGTTCATCCCCAAGGCAGGGAAGGTGTCTCACAATAACCCAAAGGATTTCAGGCCCATCACCTTGTCGTCATTTCAACTGAAGGTTATGGAGAGACTGGTGGAGGTCCGTATCAGAGAGTCGGTGGGTGACAGACTCTCTACCACACAACATGCTTATACGAAAGGTAGATCTACAGAAACGGCGCTACATGAAATAGTGTCGTATATAGAGAGATCACTAGACATCAAAGAATATACGCTAGCAGCCTTCCTGGATATAGAGGGCGCCTTTAACAACATCATGCCGGGCGCGATAACGGCAGCACTGGCGGGCCTGGGCATCGACTCGCGCTTAGTTGCGCTCGTAAACCAAATGCTGAGATGCAGGGTGGTCCGGGCGGAGCTGGCGGGGGTATCGTTGACCAGGTTCGTAGAGAGGGGCACCCCGCAAGGGGGAGTCCTATCCCCTCTATTATGGGTCGCAGCGGTAAACTCACTGCTGTGTGGCATGGAGGGGGGTGGCTGTAAGGTTATTGCGTATGCGGATGATCTTGCACTTACAGTAAGTGGGAAATTTCCACAGACTCTATGTGACATTATGCAGGTAAAACTGAAGGAAGTCGAGAGTTGGACAAAAAATAACGGGCTAGGGGTAAACCCAAGCAAGACAGAACTTGTACTGTTCACAAGAAGGTACAAAATCCCCCCATTGATAACACCAAGGCTGGCACAGACCACACTAAAATTAAGCGAATCCGCTAAATACCTGGGGATAGTCCTAGATAAAAAATTAAGCTGGATTCAAAACACCGAAGAGCGGGTGCGGAAGGCCACGGTTGCCCTATACAGCTGCAGGAGAGCAATCGGCCAAAAATGGGGTTTAACCCCAAAGCTAGTGCACTGGATATACACCGTCGTGGTGAGGCCCATACTTCTGTACGGGGTAGTGGTATGGTGGCCAGTGCTGGAGAAGAAAGTAAACATTATTAAATTACAAAAAGTGGAGAGAACGGCCCTGATCTGCATTAGTGGTGCTCTCCGCACAACACCTACTATGGCAATGAACACGATCCTCAACATCATACCCATAGATATTATGGGACGACAATACGCTGCGTTTGCAGCCCTAAGACTACAGGGGCTTAAAAGCTGGAAAGTGGCTCGCTGTGGTCACACTACAATTCTGAGAAACCGACAACTACCGAGTACAAAGGACTACTGTGTACCAAGGCTCACTTTCACAAAAGGTTATAGCGTAACGCTACCTAGCAGGGAATCATGGCCCGAAGGAGTTCCGGGGTCTAGAGATGCCATAAGATTCTACACGGACGGCTCCAAACTAGAAAATAGGGTAGGAGGAGGCGTCTACTCGGAGAAATTGGGAATAAAAAGATCATTCCGACTACCTGACCACTGTAGTGTCTTTCAAGCCGAATTGGCAGCCATACAAGAAGCCGTTGACAGCCTAAAACTAGCTGTTATCGCCACTACGGAAATATATATATACTCAGACAGTCAGGCGGCCCTTATGGCGCTTGACTCTGTCACTATAAATTCGGAAACAGTTGCCAACTGCCGCAAATCACTTAACGTGATGGCAGAGCAGTTCGCTTTGCACCTGGTATGGGTACCGGGGCACAGTGACATACCAGGAAATGAGAAGGCAGACGAGCTTGCAAGGGCGGGTACTTCCTCTCCACTTTCACCAGCCTGGAAGAGGGTGGGTATGCCACTCGCTTCCTGCAAGCTCTTACTAAGGGAGAACTTCCTTGAAGAAGCGGCCTCCAGATGGGAGCGCACTGAAAACTGTAATACAACGAAGCTTACATGGCCAAAATGGGATGTACGGAGATCGAGAGAAATTCTCACTCTCAACAAAGGCGATATGTCACTGGCCATTGGTCTGCTCACAGGACATATTTTGATAGGAAGGCACGCAGAACGCCTCGGGGTTAGTCACAACGACTACTGCAGGAGCTGCCACGACGAAGAAGAGCCTGAATCAATAAGGCACTTACTCTGCGATTGCCCAGCACTGGGCAGGAAAAGACAGAAATTCCTAGGTATAGGTCTTCTAGACGATCTAAGCGCGACTGCTAAGTTTGGAATACGGCAGTTGCTAAGGTTTGCAGACTCCACAAACTGGTTTAAGGAATAGGGGTTTTCTTTGGATCCATGTGGTATCACAATGGGCCCTGATCGGGCCTAAGTGTGCTGGCGCCCTCTGGGCCTAGCAGCCACTTCAACCTAACCTAACCTACCGGAATTACAAAATTTATTACATTCCAAAAATCTCACTAATTTTATACACTTGAATAAATTTTTTAACATTTTCATGCAGACATTTTAAACTTAAACTCTTCTATCTGAGGTGATTTTTTACAAGAAATATTTTTAAAAATTCTTTATTTATAAAACGCTCGATTTTCGGAGGTTTTTTTCAAATACCGTATATTTTGCTTAGCTGCACATCCTTCTTTGCACGAAAAACTTGTGCACGTAACCGAAAAAGGCACTTAAGCGAATTTTCTTTACTACTTCAATGAGGAAGGTATCCGAATCCCTATGAAACCAAATATTGGCGGAGCACTTACCATGCAGAAATTACTGCAAGCGAAATTTTTACCGAATGTTATCTAATTATCTATATAACTACGTAAATTGATAGCCATTTTCGTTGTTCTGCGAGATGAGCAAAATAAATAAAAGGTTGTAAAATTAGGTAATTGTAGGGCCAGTGCAGGTAAACGTAATACTTTGATTGATAATTGATACTAGTCGCACAATTTTTAAGGCAGGTATCGCCAATATGCAGGTATGTTGAATGCATCTATCGGAGCAGTTTCCTTATAAATGTAAAAACTTATGCTTTTGATGCGCATTTTGGGGTAGGTATCTTAAATGTGCACTTAAGCATAGAGGCAGCAAAGCAAAATATACTGTAGTTCAACACGCGTAAATCGTACTGTTTTTCCTAAACATTTTGGCGTCAGTATTAAAATATATTAAGTAGATTTTATATTTCCGATGAAAAAACAGTACCGACTTTTTTTGTATGGAGAGTGATGCACACTAATGTACATATATACGATCACACTTTGTATGTGCATAGTATATATATATATCTGTGAGGTAATACCGTTTAAACGGCCAAGAGCATACTCGCATACGCTCACACGTCGATATGTATGTATGTAAATAGGCACCTTAGCACAGGTGACAAGCGAAGCGGGAAGCAACGTTGACAATTTATTTGCCACATTGCTGCCGGTGCGATTTGAAGCGTCTCATGCGGCACAACCACAAAATGTTGCAAGCTTTGCCACCAAAAGTCATGCGCACCCCGCTCAGGGTTATGTGCATATGTAGCTAAAAGGACATCGTGTGGCAAATTCCCCTCCGAAGCGTTTGCCATCAGGCACCTTGCGGCCAATGAAGCTTATGCTAAAGTTGTTGCAACTTTTCACGTTTTGTTCTTGTACGAGTTAAGGCATTCAAACTGTGCAATAAAAGTGTCACTGTGCACGGCAAGTAGTTTTTTGTTTTGTTTTTGTTGCTGTTAGTTGTTGCAAGCTAATATGTTGCAAGTGCAAATGAGAACAGCCAAGCAAAGAAAATACAAAGATTTATTATCTTGCAAAAGTAGCCAACAAATGGCGGACTAAAAACAACAATGGCAGACACCCAAGCACACGCACACACGCTACAAACGAAAACATATAAATCACACATACATACTTACAGCAGCGCAAGTAAAGTGAGCTTGCCAATGCATTACATACATATACCGACGCACAAGCACTTAAAGCATTTTCAAGTTGCTGCAAGATTACCGGCATGTGTGGGCGGTTGGTGTGTTTGATAAACAGCGCTAAGCTTCATGTTGCAACAACGCTCGCTCGCCCGCTCCACTATCACTTCAGCGCTGCCAATGAAGATGCATTACTATGCGCATTTAAATGGTGTCCCCCTTCCCACTAAAGTGCGCGCGGTAGTGTTGGCAACCTTTAGCAAGGCACAGGAAATGAAATGGTTGGCTGGCGTATTGATGCTGGCACAGCAATCAAACGAAGTGGAACGCCGCATGCCTTGCAAAGTTGCTGTAACGGAAACAACCTTAACGATTTCTCGGTTACCACAACTTTAATTTAAGAACTCAAATTGCACTTGTAATGTTGCAAAAGAAATTGCTGAAGAACGACAGAGATTGGAAGGGTTTTTACATCAAGCAAAAGGGTAGGAGCAGGCAATGCAGCAGCAAGTGAAGATTTCTCTTGAAAGTTGCTCATTGGCAATTCATTTGTGGTACTCGGTATTTATGTGTAGCGACATTTCATTTGCGCTAGCAACGAAATAACCGTTTAAGGTCCGTTTTCTGAAGTAACCTTCAAAGCTCTAAAGCTAACTTTATATTTAAAGGTTGGATTAGAAATAAAGCTATGTCTAACGTTAAGCATTTCTAGTAACAGGTTTTGACGTATGTACATATCTTTCTTAATTGTAAACCAATTTAAAACCGATAACAAAATGCTTTACGTTAGACACAATAAAAAATTTTAATGTCCCCAGGTAGCCAGACTTTTATAAGTTTTTTATAAAAGTCGTTAAAAAAAAATTATTTTAGGCCTTTTATCTTGCTTGAAATAAAATAATCGGTCAACGCGGACTTTCATTTTTTAGTCCAGGCCGAGATAAAAGTCTTTTCCTAATAATAAACAAATCGCTTACCCAAATGAAAAAAAAATTGGTATCAAATGAAAGAGGACTAAAATGGCTTCAAAGTGAAATCTCAAAACAAGGAAGGCCACCTATTTCTACTAAAAAAAATTTGGACAAATTTAACTGTTATTACTGGACAAAAAAGTAAAGGTCTGTATTTGTCAGTTATTATTGGACCTTTTCCCAAAAAGCTCGAAAAATATGAAGAATTTATGATTCTTGATGATGACTTTTATAACATCGAAAAAAAACTGTTATTTTGAGTTCCTGGCAGTCATTATACTTAATTAGGGCCAAAGGTCTTGCGTAGCAGTGTGCTATTGATACCCCACAAAGCCTCTAATCTTTGTTTGACATCGTCCACTCTTCGGCGCCATATAAAATGTTGAGCATGATAAGATATTTGTGGAGCGTGATTGGCCCCGCGGTAGCATATAATCAGAAAGTACTTGCTAAGCATTAGGTTGTGCTTTCTAAGTGTGAGTAAATGTAGATGCCTCATTATGCAGGTGGTGTTCAGGCGATATCAGAAGGCATACTGTCGCTGTCCGAAGTGCGGTGATCTGGCATGTCTGCAGCTTCGTACACTGCTTCCAACTAATCGCCGGAGGTCGAATAGGTGCAGCTTAATTCCAAACCGACGGCCAATTGCCTTGTAAGCTGGCAACAATGAACCTTGAAAACCTCGTTAGTGTTTGTGGATAATTTCGCTTGTATGTGCGGAGAAGGAGAGCAGAATTTTCGGGATATTAACCATCGAAATGCCTGTTCCATCGACGTGGATAACTAAATGAAGCTCGACCTTCTACGTCTAGATGTCGTACAGGCAGCTTCTTCTCGAGTTTATGTGTTTCGATTTTTTTTACCTGCGAAATTTCCATGAGTTGACTTCATGGGAATATGTTCAATGATGGATCTACCAATTCCGAAGCCACGCTGATAAGGTCCAATAAATAGTTTGTTCATGAAGGGTGCCATCATTCACAGAACATCATCAATAGAATGTTATACGCTATGCTAACAGGACTTAATCTGCGATAACTGACATCCGACCAACCCTTCACCGCCAACTTTGAACAGTTGCCGTTATAATATCGTCTCCAGAGGCTCTTTTTTGCTCTTCTGAACTCGTTTTGGTTGAGTGCCGGGACGAGAACTTCAT
>NW_023458556.1:55556625-55588481 GCF_013731165.1 Rhagoletis pomonella | reverse complement strand
TTTTTTTGTATAATTTTTATGAAGAAAATTTGTGTCCCCAGGTTTTGGTCCCCTCTGTTACGTCCACTCATTTTATTGAAAAATGTTTGTTAAACGTTATGACGCGTATATTTCTCTTATGCTTCTCCATCATAACTTAGCTAAAATCAACAAAATGTGTTTTGAACTGTTCAGTCTTGTTTAGTGCGTTGTTGAGTAAGGAACCCAATTGTATGCCGGGTACGTACCCTTATTCAGTGTCAACTCTGTTACTGTTGAAAAACGGTGAGTAAAGTGATTTTTTATTTATTTTATAATTTTTTTATAAATATTTTATGTACATTAATTAAGTGGACAAATAAATTCTCCAAAATTCGAATAAAAAGCTAAAATATGGTATTTTTGAGTTAATTTGTCCCCTCTGTTACCGGTCCACTCTGTGACTTATTAACTCCTAAAACTCCAAAAATTAAAAAAAATACTGCTGGTTATGGATTCCTATTGTTGATACCATCCGTAACCACATGAGGCCAATTATAAACATATTTGGCCAACTTAATTTTTAAAAATTACAAAATTCAGAATGGTCATGTTTTTTAAGAACGACCCATGTACCAAAATGCTCGGAATGAAAAAGGAAATTGGTTAGGCCATGTCTGTCTGTCCCTACGTCTGTGTACACGATAGCTCGAGTATCAAACGAGATATCACAAAGAAATTTGGTCCTTTATCCAAGAAAAGTTGGCTTGCGAAATTGGACGATTACCATGCCCGCCTCTCATACAACGGTATTTATAAAAAAATGCGGAAACTACGTTATTTCCGCATATACTAGAAAAATGTTGTTGAATTTTAGCGTGAAATAAGCCAATATTGAAATTTTTTCTAAAATAGGTGTGCCACCGCCCACTTATGATGAAATTCTGTATCTCAATTGCCGCCTTACCATTCCCGCCAATGTTGGTAGAAACATTGTCTACAGTCTCACTAAGAAACCTGTTGAAAATTTTTTAAATCGGGTAATAATCACGCCCACCTCCCATATAACGATAATTTATACAACTACTTCGCTACTTCACTGACACTGCTTACTTACATATGTATATACTACATACATATTGGTAAGCGCTTTATCGATTTCCGCCAAACTCGATTTAAATAATTTTTTCATTAAATCTAATTGAGCATATTATCGAAAATTTTTGAAATCGGGGTAAAGCAGCTTTGCTTATAATTCAGTTCACAGAAAGGTGAAAAAGCGACACGTATTTAATACGTGCACCGGTTATACATTGGGGTGGGTCCAAAAACACAAAATGTTTTGATACGAAAATTGTGTAGGTCCTAAAATGTGTTATTTAATACCTTATTCTATAGAAGATATCCTGGTTGTCTGCGACAATATTTGCAGTCTGCGGAATGAAAGAAAGAAATAAATCGGCCAAATTAGATGCTACTTACATCAACATTATAATCAATTAAGATATTAAGTAGGAAAGACTAATTATTTATTTTATTATTTTATTTTTTAATTTATTTTAATTTTTTTATAGGAAATGAGTTTGAGAGTCAATCTACACAGGTCGTTGTAAAAATTTTTCAAGCTCATTCTGAAGATATTGTCGCAGAGAAACAGGATTTATTTTTTAGAATAAGGCATTAAAATAGCGCCTTTTAAGCCCTACACAATTTTCGTATCAAACATTTTGCGTTTTTCGACCCGCCCTAGTATACATACGTTTGCAATGTTTTACAGCCTACAATTGTTTGTTAATTTTGTATTAAAATAAGGCTTATATTTTAGCAAATCCAAATAAACTGGAGAATCATCGAAAAATCTGCAAAGTTTCAGAGGTGTGCAGTTAGTTATATATGTAGCCCATTAAATTTTAGTATAATGATGTGCAAATTTCAAATGGCTAAAAACTCGCGTTGAGTTTTGAGAATTTTTTTGCTGACCTTCTTACGCATTTTTTTCCAATATAAAGTATGTATTTTCAGAATTTTTATATGAAAAATGCGTAGGACAGTCAACAAAAAAAAAATCTTCAAAAATTGCGAATTTTTGGACATTTAAAATTTGCACATTATTATACTATTAATGGGCTATAAAACTGCATACCTCAAATTTTTCTTAGAAATTCTTATTAAAAAGTTTGCGATGTTGCTGAAACTTTGCAAATTTTTCTTAATTTTTGTACACAGTTTTGGATTCAAATGGGATTTACTAAAATATAGCTATATTTCAATACAAAATTAACAAAAACTTTTAACATGTAAAACATTGCGAATATTAACAAAGAGAAAAACTGTACGCTCAATTTTTTGTGTAACAGTATGTATACATATAAAGTCTGGTTTCGCTAGAACTTATACTTCCTTACTCGTTTAGTTAAATTTTTGCAGAATTCCGCGTTAACTGTTCATAAGATACGATACAAAAATGTTGGTGGGTCCGATGCAGTTCCACTAGAAAACCGCTGATTCCTGGTCTATTTATATTTTCTAAGGGTGGGAACACAGTGTAGTTTTGAACATAGTGCGTCATTTGAGTTTTTGATTGTACTATAAAAATAAATAAACAGTAGACAGTCGAACTATTGTAAAATGGCAAAAAAAGGGAAAAAAATAAATAAAAGTTTGTGAAAAAGTTAATTTTCATTTAAAAAATGCGCAAGCTAGTTTACTACCAACGGCTGCTCTTAGTATTAATTATAGAATCCGAAAATACTAAACGATCTATCAAAAAATTTCAGTCCAAACAATTTGACGCACCCTAACCTAATATATATTTTATTTACTTACTTATTCATGCTCAAATTATTTTACTACCCAATTGTGTACAGTACTTATTGCATATAAGAAAGCTATTTCCTGCACCATATCAAACGTAATTCAATAACTAAATAAAAGCGAATGTATATGTATAAAAAGAACGCTGATGAGATTGCAATGCTTAAAGAAAACGATTTTCTAAAACCAAAGTGTTCGATTCCATAATTGTAAAACAAATTCTAAAAAAAGTAAGCGAGTTAGTAATAGGTCGCGGGGCAGG
Organism: Rhagoletis pomonella; assembly: GCF_013731165.1. Taxonomy (NCBI): domain Eukaryota; kingdom Metazoa; phylum Arthropoda; class Insecta; order Diptera; family Tephritidae; genus Rhagoletis; species Rhagoletis pomonella. The sequence continues at coordinate 55,585,447 of NW_023458556.1, read as the reverse complement.
GAACGAGGTCATTTCGTTGTAAGAGAAAAATATTTTTTGTTCTTGTCCTTTTCAAGAAATTTTAATACTAAATTCATAAGAACCAGTGTAGCGCCCAACTGATGATATCATATCCCTGCATATGCGAGTTGCTCATTTCTAAACTTCCTAGGAAGATGCTCAACTGATCGATTCATATCCCTGCATACGCGAGTCAGAGATGCAAATAACTGATAAACTGATATTCCCAGGCAACTAATACCACTTTGAGGTTTGCAATTTTGTAAGATATGAATTTCGTAGGACATCGGCCGTGTTAAAATTCATCAAACAATTCAGTAGTTAGGCCCTCACTTTTGCTATTACAGATTCATTTCCTAGCTATTACCTTTTGCTACTGGGGAATCTTTCCATTATGCGTCGCCTTCATAAGAGAAAGAATGCATATGTATAAGAAAAATTTTCCAGGAAATATTTTACTTTCTTATGTGCAATAAATACGTATGTATGTATGTATCTACAAGAAAAATGTTTGCTATGCGGAAATATCACTCTTAAATCTTAACGCCTGAAACATAGTTCAGCGATTCGAAATAATGTAAAACGAAATATCGTTACTTAAAGTTGAAACGGTGTCAAGTCCATTTTTTGAAATTGTTCAGGAGAGACGAAAAATCGATATAGTTTCTAATTATCTGTCATTCAGCATCAAAAACTAAATTTTGAAAAAAAGTGGACTTGGCAACTTTTCACCTTTAGGTAGCGATACAAGTATGTACATATGTTGGTATTTTCATATATGTATTTATGCCTAATCATTAATATGTGCACCCATCGCACAATGGTTAAAAACTGGAATTTAGTGTTCACAATTCACTGGAGATTTAATTTTTCACTCACTTTGATAACATTTTTTTTTATGAAATTGTTTTCAACTCGTTTTTATTATGTAGCATTTATTAACTGGAACAGGATACAAACAAGAATAAATTCAAAATTCGGGCTCAACTGGTCTCTTGAAAGTTTTATTAGGTTACATTTAAGAAAAAATAATCAAATTGAGTGAAAAATTAAGGCTCCAATGCCAATTTTGAGCCACTGTGCATCGGTATTTATTTCAGTTTCTATGTAATACCAAATTTTGCGAACCCAACGCTTTTTCGCAAGCCATCGATAAGTGGCTAATGAATAAGACAAAAAACTAAGCACAAGAAATGTCAAAACATTGCAAACTTCATGATTTAAGGTGGTTTGTTTATATTTTCACGGTAGTTGAAATTCAATGAAAACACATACCTGCCAACAAAACCTAATACGTACATACCTACATGTGTACAAACATACATACTATGTATTGGCATGTTCATTGAAAAGCTCATCATAGTCAATCACTAAAAGTGCACATGAAAAATCAACAAATGACCGCAAACTATGTATTCAAATTTGCATTACGCTAAAATTGCATACAAACGAACGTGCGCACTGGGTGTAAGCTGTGGTAATAGAATAATTACACGTTCGTACATTAGGGTGTTCAAACAAAAGGAAGTCGGATTATTCTATACCAAAAAAATTTACCCGTTTTTTTATATATTTTTAAACCAAAATATATTTAGAAATCGCTCAACACACTCAAATTTTTTTTATGTATTAAAAAAAAAATGTTTTTCGTAGAAATTTAAATCAATATTTGTTGATCGGAAATCTATCTTTCTTTTCAGAAGACTTCCAGTCATGACACCCAATTGTTTATTCAACAATTTTTTTATATTAACTTTTTTTATAGGTCTCCCACAACCCCCAAAAAATCCAGTAATAGACCTCTGAATATTTTTATACCCGAGCGCACTTGTGCACAAGGGTATTATAACTTTGTTCACATAACGGTTGTTTGTAACAGGCAAAACGAATCGAGATAGATATAGACAAATGTATACATAAATGATCAGGATGAAAAGAGAAATCGATTAAGCGGTGACTGTCTGTCCGTCCGTCCGTCCGTCCGTCCGTCCGTCCGTCTGTCCGTCTGTGCACACGATAACTCGAGTAAAAATTAAGATATCTTAACGAAACTTGGTACGTGTACTTCTTTCGGGCGTAGGACGGATGGTATTGAAAATGGGCAAAATCGGACAATAACCACGCCTACCTCCCATATAACGGTAATTTTCAGAAATACGAAAACTGCGATATTTTAGTAACTACTGAAGATTATTCACTCAAAATTGATATTTGCAATAACTTTTAGACGAAAAATAAGAATATTATAAATTTTTGAAAAATGGGCGTAGCCACGCCCACTTATGGTTACATGTGTATATCTTGGCAACCGCTGCACCGATTTCTTCCAAACTTGGCACAATTATTGACCTTGTTAAAGGATACCAAATGGCTGAAAATTTTAAAAATCGGACAATAACCACGCCTACATCCCATATAACGGTAATTTGGAGAAATACGAAATCTTCGATAAATCAGTAAATATTAAAGCTAATTTAATAAAATTGATGCTTGCAACAATTCTTTACCAGGAAATACGCTTATCATAACATTTTGGAAAATGGGCGTGGCACCGCCCACTTATGATCACATATACATATGTATCTCGGTAACCGTTCCACCAATTTGTACCAAACTCGGTATGGTTATTGTGCTTGCCACATAAAAGCAAAACGTTCAAAATTATTGAAATCGGACTAAAATTACGGCTTTTCATATAACGGTAAATTTTAAAAATGCTTGAAACGTCAATATTTCGAAATTTAAGGACGCTAATTTATCCAAAATTGATACACCCCGGCTTACCATGTAGCGGTAGCTTTCGGAAAGGTGAAAAGCCATATATGTAATACTTGCGCCGGGTATTTAATGTTCGGCCCCGCCCGAACTTAGACTTTCTTACTTGTTGATAATAATATGATTAAAATCGTTCAGATTATAAACAAATTATTTTAAAATAAAAAAAATTTTGAACAAAGTTTTTTGTTATTTTCTTATATTTGCAATTTTTATATTGTATGCATAAACATAAGTAAACCAATTAGTGTTTCTAGAGGTTGTGCCTGTTCAGTGTTTCCATACCCATTTGCATAAACAAAATTTTTCCACGATGATGGAAAATAATGGCTTTTCTATTGGAGTTACCGAAATTGTCCCTATATTTGCAAAAATTCGCAAACTATAGCTAATATTAAAAAAAGATTAGAATATTTGAAACTAGCGATCTAAATGCACGCCAGCAATATTAATGCTGTTCTTTACATCTTTTGACTATAGGCCAGGGCAATTATCAAGAGAACAATTAAAATTTTCTTGAAAATAGATGAGTTTGAGATTAACGATAAGATAAAGGGCTGCGCAAAATGATACTTGACTTTATCTTTTGCGTTAAAGGATTCATTATCTAATAACATGCACCAAAATTTTTGGCTAAACCCAGAATTTTTAACAAGAATTGGTCTTATTCGACTAGTGTGCTGTGGGTCACTTGGCGGTCGATGCGCGGGCTCTTACAATTAAAATGAAAGACTAATATTTCGCAGGCTTGTTGTTGACTTCATGATACAATATATTTTCACTATTACCAAGGGATTTGAGAAAAATTAGATTTTCGACCCGCCCTAGTGTTTACTTTGTCGTCAAATTACATTATTTCATGAGAGTTGTCAAAATTTTGTTGTTGTTTTACATCTCTGGAATTGTTAGAGATTGTCTAAAAATAGTGTGCCATTTTCATAAAAGTGAATCAGCCAGCAGATATTTGAAATCCTATCAGGAATTATTACATTTACCAACACAAAAATTAATACAATATTTTCCAACTGGACTTGTCATTATGGAAAGGCTCTTGGAACAAAAACCAGCGATTAATATGGTTGCTGTTGAGAGTTGTTCTATAAATACACTGACTGCGGATGAGTGGGCTGGTACACTTTTGCATTTGTATTTCCACTAGTAGCCATGATTGAAAAAAAAAATACAAACTACAAATACCGACACAGACGAAGGAACATTTTAACGCTTTTGAATAGCGTGACCAGCGGAGCTCTTTGTCAGTTATAAGGCGCCCATGAAAAACTTCCAAGAAAAAAAATTTAAACGCTATAAAAACATTTTAACCAAAATTAAAACAAAAAAAACTTGATTTTTTTTTAATTTTCTGTAAACTTTGAGTTATTCAATTCTATAGCCTATTAAAAGGAAGTTTGAAGTGAATTTGTTTTTTTTTTTGCTGAAATTTGGAGCACATTTTACGCATGTATAGCACCGTCAGCAAAAAAAAAAAAATATAATAAACCAACGTGGATTCCCAGCAAATTTAAACTTGCACATTATCAACTAATATTTATTGTGATATAAAACTGCATAACTAGAATTTATTTTTTTAAATTAAAATTTTTCTTTCAAATAAAAATTTTGAATTGTTGTGAAAATATTTTTGTAACATTTCAAATTTTTCTTATGCAATTTTTTTCATTCTAAGGGAACCCTATAATTGTTTCAACTAGATTTTGCTACTTTCTCGTTTTCATTGCGACTTTTCGGTTGAAGTACTCGACTCGACATTGACCTGAATTATAGGCGCGTAGGTTGAAAGGAATGGGGAAAAGCTACACACTCATGCCAACATGCATATTTAGCGTTCCTGGAGCATGATTTCAAAGATCGATGTGGCATTCGAAAAACAAAACGGTGAATCATCGGTGGCAACTGCATACATCTACGGATTTACCAAAGTGGCAATAAGGAAGCAAACACACATACATAGATATGCATAGATATGTGCATTAAGGTGTATCGGCAAAAAAAAAATTCGGTTTTATTACCGGAATTATAAAATTTATTACCTTGCAAAAATCTCATCATTTGTATACCCTTGAATAAATTTTTAAACATTTTCATGCAGACATTTTAACCTTAAACTCTTCTATCTGAAGTGATTTTTTAGAAGAAATATTTTTAAAAATTATTTATTTATAAAACGCTCGATTTTCGGAGGTTTTTTTTCAAATAGGTCCAGCTCGCGTAAATCGTACTGTTTTTCCTAAACATTTTTGCTTCAGTCTTAAAATATATTAAGTAGATTTTATATTTCCGATGGAAAAGGCGGTACCAACATTTTTTGCATGGAGAGTGATGCACACTAATGTACATACATACGATCACACTTTGTATGTGCATAGTACATATCTGAGAGGTAATACCGTTTAAACGGCCAAGAGCATACTCGCATACGCTCACACGTCGATATGTATGTATGTAAATAGGCACCTTAGCACAGGTGACAAGCGAAGCGGGAAGCAACGTTGACAATTTATTTGCCACATTGCTGCCGGTGCGATTTGAAGCGTCTCATGCGGCACCACAACCACAAAATGTTGCAAGCTTTGCCACCAAAAGTCATGCGCACCCCGCTCAGGGCTATGTACATATGTAGCTAAAAGGACATCGTGTGGCAAATTCCCCTCCGAAGCGTTTGCCATCAGGCACCTTGCGGCCAATGAAGCTTATGCTAAAGTTGTTGCAACTTTTCACGTTTTGTTCTTGTACGAGTTAAGGCATTCAAACTGTGCAATAAAAGTGTCACTGTGCACGGCAAAGTAGTTATTTTTGTTTTTGTTGCTGTTAGTTGTTGCAAGCTAATATGTTGCAAGTGCAAATGAGAACAGCCAAGCAAAGAAAATACAAAGATTTATTATCTGGCAAAAGTAGCCAACAAATGGCGGACTAAAAACAACAATGGCAGACACCCAAGCACACGCACACACGCTACAAACGAAAACATATAAATCACACATACATACCTACAGCAGCGCAAGTAAAGTGAGCTTGCCAATGCATTACATATACCGACGCACAAGCACTTAAAACATTTTCAAGTTGCTGCAAGATTACCGGCATGTGTGGGCGGTTGGTGTGTTTGATAAACAGCGCTAAGCTTCATGTTGCAACAACGCTCGCTCGCTCGCTCCACTATCACTTCAGCGCTGCCAATGAAGATGCATTACTATGCGCATTTAAATGGTGTCCCCCTTCCCCCTCAAGTGCGCGCGGTAGTGTTGGCAACCTTTAGCAAGGCACAGGAAATGAAATGGTTGGCTGGCGTATTGATGCTGGAACAGCAATCAAACGAAGTGGAACGCCGCATGCCTTGCAAAGTTGCTGTAACGGAAACAACCTTAACGATTTCTCGGTTACCACAACTTTAATTTAAGAACTCAAATTGCACTTGTAATGTTGCAAGAGAAATTGCTAAAGAACAACAGAGATTGGAGGGGGTTTTACATCAAGCAAAAGGGTAGGAGAAGGCAATGCAGCAGCAAGTGAAGATGTCTCTTGAAAGTTGCTCATTGGCAATTCATTTGTGGTACTCGGTATTTATGTGTAGCGACATTTCATTTGCGCTAGCAACGAAATAACTGTTTAAGGGCCGTTTTCTGAAGTAACCTTTAAAGCTGTAAGGCTAACTTTATTTCTCCGCAGCAGCACTGTTCGTGCTCGGAGCCAATTACCTTTCCGCGGCTATTTATATCCGGCCAGTGAATAATTTTCGAGTTTAAGCATGATTGAGAGTCGATTACGAGGAGAGACAGTGGGGGAAATTTGTAGGCCTAACAAAACACATATGTTTGATGCTTCTGTAAAAACTATTGGACTTGCATGGAGACCATGTTACCATAGCAGAGTTGTGGAGTGATGTGGTCTATCAGCTGCTTATAATCCGAAAATATGTTCAAAGAAAAAACGTTTGCAATTAATTTCTCCTTTAGTTTGGGTGCCTAATTTAAAAGGAGTTTGCGTTAGTATACGTTAAAGCCCATTGGTTAGTCCTGAAAACAGTCACAGTCTAAATTTTTTCCAAATTTTTTTACTTATGACTCGAATTCAAAGTGCGAGTACTTAACATCTTTCTAAGGTCGCATGCGAGTGACTTACATACGCAGGCAGTTAAGTAATGCAGCGGATATGGGATCGGTGCTCACTTTGGATATTAAATTCGTGTGCATTGTTATAAACCTCAACACCAAAAAGCAGCCACTTACCTATTCGCTCCCCAGAGTAAGTTACTCGTATGCCATGGCGTATGAGTGACAACAATGTCCAGTATCAATGGGAACATTTAGACCGGACGAAAGCGATATTGAAGTCCCTGCAAATTTGGGTTTATTATTTTATTGTTTCGCTCCTAAGAAACAAGTAATCATTTATTAGGATAATTGCAAACCGGACCAGTCTAATATCCAAATTTGTCCGTCTATTCATGAACAAATCGCATTCAATGTAGCTTACTGGAGTTTCCTTCATGCAAATGATAAAAATAGCCTTTATGATAGCAAGGTCTTCACCCCCTAGAATTGTTTTATACCTAAAAAAATATAGCCCTATTTTTTGTTATTTTGAAATCCAAAAATATCTAGAGGTCGCCCAACGCGGACAAAGTTGTCCATGTATTTTATATAGGAATAAAACAATTTTTCGTAGAAGTGGTATAGAATTCTTGAAAATCAATATTTTTCGATCGGAAAACTCTATTAATAATAACCAATTATTTATTCAACCATTTGTTCATTGTAACTATGTATATTTTATAGGTCCGACAAAACCCCTCATAAAATTCCAGAAAATGTAATGGGAGGATCCATAAAAAATCGTTAGTGTAAAAAATGGTTAAGTAAAGAATTCAATATTGTTATTGGAAGTCTCGTGAAGAGAACCAGATTTTACCGATCGAAAAATATTTCTTTTCAAGAATTCAATACCATTTCTATGAAAAGTTGTTTTCCCCTATATAAAATACATAGAAAATTTGGTTGTTTTTGTTTCCGACAGGGTTGTGTATGATGTATTTTGGAACGAAATTCCGTCATCCCTTGTCAAATTTGGTTTAGAGGCAAACCGGTTTCGGCGTTGTGCCATGGAAAACTTTGAGCGACCTCATAAAATTTTTGTGTTTCAAAATAAAAAAATAGGGGTATATTTTTTCTATAAAGAACAATCTCAGCGGATGAGAAAATCAAAATTCCGAATTTACTTTTTTTGACCACCCTATCTTACAGTTACCGTGTGTTTTCAGTGTACACTTCGTGGTTTATTCCCCATTTTTGATGTGTAAACTCTTTGCTCTCGGTATGAGTAAAATTTGAGTAAACCGTCTCGCGTTAACGAAGACGAATTCAGAAGTAGTACAAATGAAAACAAATTTAGCAACTCTATTCAGAGATATAGTTCGGTACTTTTTCGGGACCATTTCAGGACTAGTTTGGAACTTTTTGGAATCATTTTGAGACCATTTCTAGTTCTAGTTCAGGACTTTTTGGGACCATTTCGATAATTTCATAAGTACCTGGTACTAAAGCCTCTTTAAGGTGATGGTTTCCTGAATCAATTTTCCATCTGCGAGTACCAATCAAACTTCCTATCTATGATTATTCCTATGGAGGAGCATGACCTCGAAAGAGGAGAATTAATTGTTCCATTTTAGTTGTGAATTGTAAGTCCACTCTAGATCAGCGATGTCCACGTCATAGAAGAAGTAAGCTGACCAGCTCTTTGCAACAAAAACTAAACCAACCAGCTCGCGTAAGAGCTGCCTATGAAATTGCAGTTTTTGTATGCAGTAGGCTTTGATTTTTCAAATTTTTGCTAGCTTACTTTTGGAAGGTCTTCGAAGTCGACAGGATATCGGCAGCTCTCGAGCAAATTTCAAAAGAAGTATAGTTCACTCTAGCCATATCTGTGTTGATTTCCTTGAATTTCGTCGTTGTGATTTAGTTCGTGCAGCACGACCAACCCTTTCTCTTGGTGCTTTATCGGAACCAAAATAGTAAAATTTTATCAACGAAACAGCATCAGTTTGTACTTCGCAAAAAAAAAATATACCACAAGCAATACTCAGTGATTTGCTGTCTCAAAGTGAAAAAGGCGTATAAACGGCTGAGAGCTTTTGTGTCACAAATTGCAGCGAAAATCAATCGAAAGTGTCTAGAAGTGCAAACTGATGTAAAAACAGAAACAAAGTGCTTGAATTTTTTGCCATTTCGCACTTGACGCGCATACATATGTAAGTATTCAGGTTGTAAGGTGTAAAGCGAGTTTCAGAGCAATTAAGTGCCAATGACTTGGAAGTACGTATGAACGCAGATTCAAGTAGAGCAAGATGAATCATTGAGCGATGTGCGTCAAAAGAAGCTCTTGGCAGTTACGGGAAGTAGAGTTAATTGAAAGTGAGTTGTAGTGAGGATGCTTGCGATCAAGATGAAACAATCACGACTTACTACGTTAATCGATAGTTGATTGACATGCAAGCGATGACATGGCTGAATACACGCGGAAAATTGTAAGCCATGCAGAGGCTTGTGGGCATATTAGTGCACATAGTTATGCACATATATGCGTACCTTAATCTATACGCCCTGGTGCTACTAGACCCTGATATACTATCTCTTGCGCGCAAGGCAAGGATTACTTTTACTTTTCCTTCAGTTTTTGCCACCAGAAAAATGTTAGCGGTAAATTTTACTCCTCATACATTTGTGAAGCTCCCGATCAAGTACATGCTCACACACACAATCTCATAAATAAATAATTTGCAAGTAAATTTACGTATATTTTTACCTTCGTTAGCTTTGTCTTGAATCCTCAGATTTCTCGTCGTTTACCCCATTCCCGGTAACAAAATAAAGTTCATTTATGTATATCGCAATGATTAATAGCCCGATAGTATGCTGCAACGGCAACCGTGACGCGCGGCGGAACGGAATGTGTTTCCAATAGAATTTCCTGTTTTTTTTTGTTGGCATTTTTTCTACTGCCATTGCTGCCGTCACGAATTTGTTGCTTCATAGTCATCAAATGTCCAGCGAGGTTGACACAAATAGTAGGTACGTGCAACGAGAGCGCTTGCAACAACATACACATTAACAATTGCATAGCAACTAACTAAAAAACAAGCGGAGCATTGGAAAGAGGGCGGCGCGCATTTCCATCAACGCGATATCCGATTTCAATGGCCAACATTGAACCTATGAACAAGCATATGTATGTATATGTGTAGGTTACTCCAGGAAATATCAATATACATATGCGTCGCACATATACATACATACGTATGTACATAGTAAAAACTACATACATACATATGTGGCATCAAATAGCTTTAGCCATCACAGCTGATTAATCGGCATCGCAACTGTAGCCCAACAGCAACAGCGGAGTCAGCGATGTAGTTTTACGCATGACTCTGTCCAATAACCGGATATTAAAGTCGCTGACGTGCATCGCTGTTTGGTAGCAACAATAAAATTCAACCTACTAACTAAAAATCGCTTAGAAACACACACACACACAGTTGCACACATACATACATACATACTAATACAAATTTATGTATAGTTTGCACACCGAATGTACACAAATGTTGCATGAAAAAAAAGGAGCAAATTGCTACCATAAAAGCCAATCATCGGTGTTGCATGCAACCGCGCAAAGCAAAACGGATTCATCATTGAATGCGCACGAGTGCGTTTTCCGCAAAATTTAACTGACAAAACGGACAATGTCAACGACGTATTGCGGCCCGTGGCGCAAAGCACGCAGGAATTGTAGCGTTACGCGTGCAGCGAACGTACCGTGGAAGGGAGTTGAGCGGCATTGAAATGCAGATGCAGTGTTGCTATAAAACTTTAGCTTGTTAGTAGATATTTTCCATTTCATTGTGACGGTAGTCAGAAAGGAAATAAGGCCAATTTGATATGAAACCTGATCGGAAAGTTGACTGATCAGTTGAGATCGTATGAATATGAAAATCTTAAAAAGGCAAGGTGCGGGGGATGATTAGGAAGAGTGATTCGGTTTTTCAGAACCTCTTTCCACAGTTTCTTTTGGTAATCTGTAGGCGGTTTTTTTTTTGAAATCTTGGTTTTTCGAATATCGCATAAGCGTGATTTTTTGATCGAACAAACCGTTTTTTTTTTTTTTATTTCCTCAAAATCCAATAAAAGTTTTAAGTCTTTCGAAGCGTTCAAGTTTAAGGGAAACCACTTGGCTGGTTGGTTGTTTGGGGAAGAACAGTATATCAAATTTGATTCCAATAAATGAAGGCTAGGCGCTTAAATGCTTTCTACGTGTTTGGCCGAGCTTCTATTGAAATTCGTGTTCTGCTTTTTTATGGCAGCAGTACACTCGGTGGTTTGCCATTGTCTGTCGAGGGCGAGAAAGCGCAGTTAAGAAATATTTAACTATTACTCCTCAGAAATCAAGCTTAAGCTTTTTCAATATCTAAATTTTGTATGGGGCACAATTTTATTTTATTTCACGTACGAAATAAAGACATACGCAACAAATGGTTTTTAAGCAAAATATGCAACCGACCTCAAGCTTATTAAAAAATTTTGGAGGCTTTGAAAATATGTAGATTAAAAAAAAAAATTATCAAAAATTCGACAAAATTTTCACTTGAATTCTGATAAATTTTACATAAGTAGTATTCACATAATTTCATAAACAAGCTGAGCTCTAGCTCATCGAAGTTTAAATTTGATCGAATTTTCGTGGATAATTTTTTTTTTTTAAATCCTGGTAGCGCCCCAATTGTTTTTTTTTTCAATTTTGAAATTTTCGTGCATATTTATTTCGCACGTAGGGCAAAACAAATTGATGCCCTTTGATGTTGATATTTTAAGGACCGTCCTAATATTTATGTAGGTATGTATGTAGTCATCAGTCCATTCCGATGTTAAAAGTTAACTTGGGTAACCTTGTTAAAGCTATGAACTTTGCAAGCATTCTTTATTTCACCTGTGAGATCCCTACAAGATTTCTAATGAAAACGTCTTCTACTTAGAGTCGCACAATGGCATAAAAGGTGTCGCACATTTTCAACGAGGACATTAGACCGATGCGCCCTCTCTAGTTCCCTTGCGTGTAAGCCATTGACGCGGTAATGTAAGAGTTTTTACAAGGAGGGGCAATTATTTTATGTTTAAACTAAAGAATCCTGATATGCGAAATATTTTTCAACCTTTACTGGCTACTAAAGAGGGGTGATCACTTATATACTGCATAGGCTGGAAATTGGTGTATCTACCGTATCCTTTCCTGTAGGGATGTAGGTGGTCATAAGCGATGGACTTTAAAAATTTTAAATTGGGAAAAAATCTGGTAAAAAATGTGTCGGAATACAGATGAAAGTGCCAAATATTTAAAGTCTGTCTCCGCATTTTAGTCTTTTGAAACACCCAAACATTTTAGACAATTTATTTGCTTAACAATCATGGGATATGAATAAGCTACTGTTTCAATGATATAAAAAGTAAGAGAAAACATATTCTCAGCAGCACATGAGAAATTAAAATCTTGCAGGAAATTATGGAGTTTTTCGTGCTTCCGAAATTAGAAATGCCGTGTAAAGTTGTCGAAAGTTATTTTACAAAAAACTTTGATGCAGATTGTTCAAGCGTACTTTTCCATCCCGGGTGGTTATATTATTTCTTGGCAACATAACATTTTTATGTTGCACTCAATATGCTGGTGCCCAGCGGCTGCGAAGAACGAGCGGCTTAAGGTGTCCTATACTAGCCGGTAGGACGTAGGTCCAACCACCATCCATAAAAAGGCTTTTATAATAGCGGTTCCTCTTCAACAGATAGTGGCAAACCATTTGCAAAAGTGGCGTTAAATTTTAGGTACCTCCATTTGTTTCTGTTATTTTTTTCAGGGTATAAATATATGCTGCCATTTGGATAGCCAACACCTTCGCCTAAATACAGGTGAGTCAAATATAGAAATTTTTTTGTCTATATAGTCGGTACACGGGCCAGCTCTCGAAGTATTAGATGGAGTGCCGGTTGATGCAAGACCTCATTAAGGATATTTATGTCGTGGAGCAAAACTCTCGCTTGTACAACTTTTCGGCACTCCTTTGTTGATTTGTCCGATTGTTTTGCGGTTTGTTTGCCGGAAAAATTGATTTGATTGTCAATTACTTTAATCCTACTTTAGGTTGGTTTTAAAAGTTTAATTTAATTAAGTTAGGGAACTTCCTATTCCTCTTTAATGAAATAGTATTTCTATAAATTATTTTTCACTTTTAGTTCACATTGTAATAAAAGCGAGTTTTTAGTTGTTTAAACTATAATTTTTTGTATCATAATATTGCTCATACGACATGTAGACCTTTTCATTTTCACTTGCAAAGCACGAAAAATTCATAGAAAATTACATTCAAATAATGGAAAAGCGGATTTCTTAAATTAGTTTAGAGTTCGCAAGAAAAAGTGCTCATATACATGTAGGGTGTACTTTTTAACCGTATTGTTACCCTGATCCGGTATTAAAAGAAACACTTCGTTCAGGCTTAAGACTAGTTTCAACTTTATTTCTATAAATTCACTTTAGGTATAGGTACAGCCATCTCTTATGCTACGTTTCTGCGTTTATTGCGGTTCTTAACTTACTGTCCGCTGTCGTCCGTGGTTGCGCGTTAACTGCCCTTCTCACAAATTAGTTGCGTTCCAGATGCTTCACGATATTCACGAAATTCACGATTTGCAGGAACAGCTGTTTTCCCCATTAATAAACCTTATGGGAGGTGGTCACCTGGAACGACTTCCTGTAAAGACCTGCAAATCGTGAAGCATCTGGAACGCAACTATTGTTATATATCCGTTTTGTCTCTTTTCCTCGTCGTTCAGTCAGTGTTGTCCTAGAACTCTGTGCAGAGTTGTATTCGTCCGTCTAGAAGTGTAATTACTCCCTGTTCATACGTTCCCACATACATATTTAAGTCATCAAAGCAAATGTACCGCAAAGCAAAGTACTTTTCAAATCACCAGAAAAAAATATAAAAATGTATTAATATTTTTCTTCAAAAACGGGTATGACGAGAGACATGTAGAGGGCTCTACTTTTCAAAAATGGCGAATAGTTGTGTCTTTCTTTTTGTCTTTTGGTATACCAGATTGTACGAATTGATTAAACACTTATTGCGTTTTTTCATTGGAGCTTAAAGAACCTACTTTTTTAATTGAATACTAATTTAAATGCATGCAAATCTAATCATTAAAATTTATATATACGTACAAACAAATTAAAACATACAATGCAAGCACTTAGTTGGCATTGAAAATTTTATTATTTCGACTTATCAACTAGACATTCGTGTTTATATTTAAACCATTTTAAAATATTTTTCTCTCTTCATATAATTTTTGATAAACGAAAAATAACGAACTAATTATTGTTTAAATTAGATTCAAAAACACCTAAATCAATTGTAGTCTACAGATCTGATTGGAATTTTCGAAAAATTATGAAGCATAAATAACTAAAAATTGTGGCAAAAATGCAAATCAGTCACTATAACTGAATCTACTACATACATACTTCCCTCAAACTCTAATTCAAATGAAGTAATAAAGCAAACCACAACAAGTTTCCCAAATTTACTCATACAGACATATCGTTCATACATGCACACCCAAGTACAACTATTTAAGTAAATTCTTCGTTTATTCTACAAATGGTAATCAGCTTAAGCAAGTAAGCGCACTAGGACAACAAAATACTAATAAAAAAGGCAGATGCCGGGCATTGCAGAAGAGAAAACAATAACATATACATACAGATTTAGATGTCAACAACAAAAAATGCAATACTGCATACATATATGTGTAAGCTCCAATTTTTCTAAGTAAACGCTTGGCAGCGAATGGATAAAAGCTGGCGTTTTGAAATTGAAATTCCCAAAAATGTTATATGAAGAGGAGGGGAAATTAAATACTTTTATATAGAGAAGAATTCTCGGCTTTTATGTGCAGCTATGTGAAATTTTAAACATGGATAATTAGAATAACATCAACATGTCCGCAGCACATGAAGTGAAGAGACTATCGCAGAGATGAATTGTTGAAGTTGACTTTTTAGTTTTGCGGTGATTGGTTAGTGAATTTGGTTTTTGGGGTTTTTAGAAATAGAAGCATATATACATATGTAAATATATCTGTATCTTGGTTTGTAAAACATCAAATGCTAAGCGGATTTCAATTTAATTGATGAATATATATCGGTGGCAAAGCTGCAAGTGCTTGTGCTATGCTACAAATGCTGAGAGATGTAATCAAAATTACAAGTTTTCGAAAGCTCAAATTACTATTGTTGTTGTTGCAATACACAGGTGAGCGAGTCACTTGGCTGCGGAAGAGGGCACACTTTGACTTTGAATGTTTTTTGTTTTTTTTTGTTTTCAAGGTGCATTGTGAAGCACTTGCAAATTCGCTTTTTATTCTTTTGTTCGTTCTTTTAATCTCCTTCACCAAGTTAAGGCTGATGTATAGATGTGGCATGCACAAATGAAAGCCTAGATAACAAGTGCGTATGTTTGTTGTTTGTTTAATGTGTGAAAATATCAAAGCCAAAGTAAGTGTTAAGCAGATATGTAGACAAAAATAGTACGCAGACCAGCACGGTTGCACAGCTGTGCCGGGTAAAACACTTGGCAGGTTAAAATTGCACACAGAGAAGTGCCACAGTCGACATGGTGACATAACCGAAAACTACTTGTCAAACAACCCAATGTCGAATGTTACATTTTCGACTTATTTTGTTGCCTGATGCGTGCTACAACAACTGTATGAAGTCAACTTGCTTGTGACGCAATTATACAGCATTGATGCAAAATACAAGATAGTGCAACACTTGCCACAAGTGCATATAAGCAAAATAGAAACTGTGTGATTACTAGCCACAGGTGCCGCAAAAGCAAATGAATGAATTGCTTTTTGTTTTTTTTTTTTACCAGCAAATATAGTGTCACTTCAAGTGCTCTTTTGAAGAACTGTGTGTGCGTTTCGCAACACTGCCTACAGTATTTCTTTCTTTTGTTATGTTGTTGCTGTGGTTGCAACGACCATAGTTGGATTTTCAATTTGGACAAGCTGCTCCACTAGGCTGAAAAGGATTGTTTGGCTATTGTAATTCGATTGCTGTATGCAACAAGGCTTGTCTATAGGCGTCACAAAATAGGTACTTAACAGGAACATGCTCTGTTAATGGAGGTCATAGTTTGATATATGTATATGTACTTGTATATACTTGTATATGTATACTTGTATGTGCGCAGCCATACAATAAAAAATTGATTATTGCTACATATGAACTTTGCTTGAAAGACTATTGTCTATTGACTATTGGGGTCAATCCTGCAAATGTAAGGACTATGATTAGAGTAAACACTTGGAATGACTACTATGAATTTGAAAGTTGCCACTGACCGTCTAGTTGATGCCACCAAAGAATTTAAACTTACATAAATACCATTCAGGATATAAGTTCAACATGGCAAGGCGGTCGGACCATAGTTGTCAGTTTTCCAAAAATATCAAGCCCTGCTCTGACATCTTTCATGTTGCATAATTATCCGATTCTGAGGTTAATTTTAAAATTAACGTCCTCAGCTCATCGTAGAAGTAAAATTTTGTAAAATGGAGATACATAAAGGCATAAGTTCGAGAATGCTAATAAAATATCGAAAACGTCAATTGTCGTATGTCTAGTCTAAGCTCAGCCTGATCCATATCGATCTTCTCCTGAAGGATGTGGCTTTCAAATCGGCAGTCAGACTCAGAGAGTGAGGTTAGTTGGTGAACTAGATACTTCAAGCATAAGTTCATTAAAGTTTAATAAGCTAGGACGACAGATTATATGGTAGCCAATCTCAAATTCACCAAGTGTGATTCTGATCCAGGATGGTATGAACAAGAGAAGAGAGTGATCGATAGAGATGCTGTCTATGTTTCTGGTTGGTTGGTTGTAGTGCCTCCCAAGTTGTCCTCAGAAATCAATTAGCGCATAGTAGCACCATTTTGTTGCACTTCCCGCGGACAATTTTATTCTCCCATAGCCTAGTTATAAGCGGAACGGTTCCCATTGACCTACTAGCAGCCGAACGCAAGAAAATGTGGGAGTTTAAGGCGCAAACGAATCCAAGTGCCAACGAAAGGGAAAGAGTAAGAGCCGAGACACTAAGACTATGGCAAGATAGGTTTCAAAACGAAAGCCGCGGCAGATGGACGGCTAGGCTAATAAAAGTCCTAAAACTGTGGACCCAAAGAGAACATGGCGAAATAAACTATTACGTCACACAAATGCTGTGCAAAAGATGGGAAACCGAGGGCAATAATCTGCAAGACCTTGTAGGACCAATTAATCCAGATAACGTCATCCAAGCCATGCTACATAGCGAAACTAACTGGAAGAACATAGTTAAATATGCAGAATACTTACCTAGAGTCAAGAAGCGGGACCTGGACGCAGGTGCACCGAGGGAACTTTAGTTAATGAGAAATATGGAATGCCACCCTGAAGCAATGCGATTAGTGGTCCCAGGGTGGGCGACGGTTCCAATTCGGGGGGAGTGTTTTAGTCTCCGGACATACCATTGTTGTGACGACAGCTTTGATGATGCAATAGGCATTTTCGACCGCCCGCCCGCGAAAAAAAATAAAAAAATACTCCCGTAGCCTACCTGTCAAGCATCTGTGCAGTTCAAACAAATCACTTTGAACCGCTTATAAATTTGTGCATATCGCTTATTGTAGCCCTAGGTAAATTCGCTAACTGCCGAATTGTGTGTTTCCCGAAAGCTTTACGCCTTAAGGAAGACAGCCCTGGGTATTAACACAGGAAATGGAATACCGTTTCCTCGCTGCCCTCTATTCGACAGCTGCGGCATGCATCGTTGCATGGGAGTCCTATTCAATAGGCATGCTGTCCTAGTGGCCAGTGGCCGGTGATAGTCGCTGAAATCCTAAAAACATCTACCCTAGACCTACTTAGCAGCTCTGCTGTTCTTTTCCTGCTATAGTCAGGCCAAGCTCGATGTGTCTACATCGACGAATTAAAAATGAACTTGATAGAATTACGTTTAGGGACTTAATCAATGATCATTTCTTTTTTCTAGGACATTTATAAAAATATTAAGGCATTGAGGGAGCTGATTAAGTTGCGAAGGCAGAAGCCTATTTGGATGCATTTCCTTCAATTGGCTAGAAATTTATGGGAAAATAAAGACACTACCAAGACATTTAAGCGAGATAATTCTGTCCTGACTATAGCAGGATGAAGGCTTTGAATCTGCTTAAGTATGTAATTGCAAACCCCACAGGGCACTCGCTCCTGACTTAGAAGGACTTCCCGATAATAGAACTTGTCTTAGCGGTCAGCGAATAAAGTGTCGAGCATTTTCTGAGTGCACCAATCAACCACATGCTTCCTTTTTAGAACGTTATTCTAAAACGCACTTTAATACTCACTTCCCCATAAATTCTTTAACATTTTTTCTACTTCAGTTTTACGGTATATGCCCCGAAGTGAGCTCCTGAAAAGCTTTCGATTTAAGCTCCTATTTGCGTCGGCAATTGTTACTGTAAATAAATTCGACTTTTACTCTTTAAATGTTTGATTCATATCCCTTCTCACTATTTACGCACAAACATAATATTCTTGATTCCAGCAATCCATTCTTGATACTCGCAGCATTTATGCAGCTCCTCTTTTTTTGTTTGCTACTTTTTTATGCATGTACTGACAAGCGCGCATCTTGTTGCAATCTCCACTACAGTTGATGTGCAAATGAAAGTGGAAGTTGAAATAAAACAAAAAGGGGGAAAAAATAAAACTTGATGGCTATGTAGTACCATTCGAGTAGAGTCAACAATTTTATTCATTCTCCAAATATACATTCGATTTTGCTTGTCCACAGGAGGATTCTTCGCACGCATGTCATTGTAGTCGTACTTCCGCTGTCTGTCTTCTGCGAAATCTTTATTATTTATTTTTTACTTGATTTTAGTTGCACATCTCTGCAGTAATGGTTTATATACGTATATGTATGTAAACTTGCATACATACATATGTACATGCATGCACGATGTAGACATTGTCTATAATTCGATTTTGCATCAGATTACAAAATTCAATTTCACATTCAATCGAATGAGTTTTCTTACTTTTCCTCAATGTGGCAAGAAATTGTTGGACGTTCGGTCGATCGGTTGGTGGCTGATGGCTGATGGCTGGTAGCTGGAGTCAATCAAACTGAGCGTCAATAGTGGTGGTCTTTGATTACAATTTGCTTGTTTTCACACACACACACACACACACGGGCAGACAACGGTACAAAAGCACAGATTGAGTTTTGCTGCATTGCAGTCGGAAATTGTTGAGATTGATTGAAATTGAGCAAATAACACAGATAGAAATTTTAAAAAGATCGGAAGAGAAAAAATAGAGAGAAATGATGTCTATACATTTAAAGCTCTCGTAGTGGGTTAGGTTGAGTATACTTCCCGGTTTTTGATAACTTGAGCGGATGCATAGATACATTAGTATAAGTAGGCACTCGTTTTTTTGGATTTTTCCAGTTATATTCCAAAGTATGAAAGCATTCAGGTTTTTAAACTAATATACATACATAGTTAGTCTTTAACACATTGAGTGCCATGTCACACGTTTTCGTACAACACTTATTTCTTTCTGAGGTGCCACGTTGCACGAAAGTCCGATATATGCAAAATTTATTAGTCTAACTGATGTTTTTTGTCAGTTTTGCGATAAAAACTCTGAACCACATTTTATGTTTAATGAAAATCCGCTTGGATTCCGGTGAAGATTTTCGTCAAATTCGGTTAGCACTCAATGTGTTAAAACAAGATCATACCTAGACTGCCAGGGTTTCGTAAAATTAGCACTCAGGAGTATTGAAAATTATTATTCAGTCATGCACTACCTTTTGAAAGTAATACCTACTGCCCCTGAAAAAAAACTCCAATTTTGCCTATCATAAACTTAGCTAGCGAATTTCATTCCTCCTCTTTTCTGTTCATCTCTACTTGGATCGTTTGTAGTCACATTTAAATTTCATATTGATTTGATTTCCTGCTACTGTCACTAATACTTACTAACATGTAAAGGCAGCATGTTAAAATACAACAAAAATATTTAGCCAATAAAATTGAAATTGTCCAACAAATTTGTTGGTCAACATATTTCCGTTGATTGAAACAGAAGATTATTGAAATAAAAGTGCATTGTTTGGGCAAAAGCAAAAGAAAAAAACATAACAAAGCACACAAGTAATAGTCAAGTAATGTTGCATGAAAAATGCAAATTTTCTTAGTAAAACTATGCAATGGATCAAACAACTGGAGTGCAAAAATCAATGATATGCATCAATTCAATTCAATTTAGTAAAGTATTAAAGTTCAAGAACAAGTAATTTATGCAGAAGTTCATACATAGTAGATCATGATCTGTGGGAGTGCAAGCTTTTTAAAAATACTTTCGCTTTTTCTTCTTTACAGCGTGATTAGGAAAACAAAAATGTCACAGGAAATCGAAGTGCGTTGAGGTGAGGAAAAAATTTAATTTTTTTTAATGGAAATTACCATTGAAAACGCAATATGCAAATTAGGTTTACATATTTTAAATTATCAACTAGACTGCTGTATGTTACTTATTCCTCTTATTTGCCACTACAAGCGTTTTCCGGTTTAGGACAATACCAAAAAACTTCACCAGCTGGGAGTAGTTTTGTATATATGTTCATATGCATGCTACATATCTGGAATGTATGTATGTAATAGACCTACGGACGTCTAACGTGGTGGTTAGGTGGTTAAGATTTTTTGTATTTCTTAAAGAGAGAGTCCCTAACCCAGTGTGTCCAAGATACCTTCGGCTAAACTAACGAATACTAAAAAGGCGAGTTCCGACTCTGTGAGCACACCTATTCGGTGGAAGTGGAATCACAATTGCTTGAAAGTGGTGGTTACATCTTCTGAAAAGGCAAAAGCAAATCTACCTATCTTGCTCTAGAACATAGAAAAATGAAAGCATAAATTCAAAAACCTGGAAGCATGTATGGGTTCTCTATGCAAACGTATGTATATTCCCAATTGTGAGAAAATGAAGGTGCCAGAAGAAATATCTCATACAGATACATACATATCACCGACGAATGCAGCTGTAAGAACCAAATGGTGCCAAATTACCGAAATATCAACGATTGATAAGTCACTTAGCGAGCCGCCTCTCACCTCATCGAATTTCTCATAGTCCTTAAGTAATATTACGATCAATTCATTTGAAGTTTTATCTTTGGTCGTAAAAGCAAATAAAAATTATTTCACCAAAATGAAACCTTAGAAGTTTTTATCAAAATTACTTAGTGGTTACAGAGAAAACCATTTTTACCGTTGGTCTATACAGGTGGTATCGTATGTATGTATACACATTAGGGCGGGTCGAAATTCTAATTTTTCTCAAATCCCTTGGTAATAGTGAAAATATATTGTATCATGAAGTCAACGACAAGGCTGCAAAATATTAGTATTTTATTTTAATTGTAAGACCCCGCGCATCGACCGCCAAGTGACCCACAGCACACTGGTCGAATAAGACCAATTCTTGTTAAAAATTCTGCGTTTAGCAAAAAGGGTTGGTGCATATTATTAGATAATTAATCCGTTAACCCAAAAAATATAGTCAAATATAATTTCTCGCAGCCCTTTAGCTTATCGTTAATGACAAAGTTATCTGTTTTAAAAAAAATTTTAATTGTTCTCTTGATAATTGCCCTGGCCTATAGTCAAAAGATGCAAAGAACAGCATTAATATTGCTGGCGTACATTTAGGTGGCTGGTTCCAAATATTCTAATCTTTTTTTAACCGACTTCCAAAAAAGGAGGAGGTTATCAGTTCGTCGGAATATTTTTTTTTTTATTTTTTTTTATTTTTATGTATGTTACCGCATAACTTTGGACCACGTCAACCGATTTCGATAATTCTTTTTGCACCGGAAAGGTAGTGTCTCAGAGGTGGTCCCATACTAATCTGGTTGAGATCCGATCAGTGGATCATGACATATATATATATTTTTTTTTTTTATATGGGAGTTGAAGTCGGTTTTTTTTTGCTAAAAATTACTTGTTAATATTAACTATAGTTAGCGAATTTTTGCAAATTTAGGAACAATTTCGGTAGCTCTAATATAAAAGCCATTATTTTCACTCATCGTCGAAAAATTTTGTTTATGCAAGTGAGTATGGAAACACTGAATAGGCAATTTTAATTATTTTACCTTTGTTTATGCATACAATATAAAAATTGCAAATATAGGAAAATGAAAAAAACATTTTTTTGTTGTTTTTAATAATTTGTTTATAATCTGAATGATTTTCATCATATTATTATCATAAATCAGTAACAGTAAGTCTCGCCTTCGATTTGGTAATTATCACTTACCGATCGAGTAACACTTGCTAAAGTTATATTGAAAAACTTCAGTGGATCCCCAGTTTTTTTCTAAAAAGAATTCTCTTCAATTGTATAAATAGCCTTTATATGAAAGAACGCTATTAAAGAAAAGTGTGCCAGGGAGTCACTTTTTTCGTTGAAGCTGAATGCAAAGCAATATCATCCAACTGGAGAGTCCTCAAAAGGATTTCCCAGGATATGTTAAAGACTATTGCATTTGCCTGCAGTCTATTTTTCACATAATGAAATTAACTAAAATATTTAAGTATGTATATCGAACGTTCCCTACTTTCATATAACGGCACTAATTCGGTAACTAATGAAACTATATTGCACCAGTTTTCAAGACTGCAAATGGACGTTTCTCACCCTAATTGTATTATGTTAATGTATGTAAATACTTATATGTTTAAACGACTATTAACTTATCAAACGATTCCTTATCTTTGGCAATACATGTTTGACTTCATTCACCACGATCTTGAAAACTGACCAAATCGGCGTGACCAAGTCCATGATCCTTTTAATATTATATAAACATCCGAAAACATTAAAACTTTTGAGATAAATCTCGTCACTTTTTTGTATTTTTCACTTGGTTGCTGAAGTAATGAAGAATTGAAAATTCATACGAGAAAATTAAAGTTTTATCTTAATATCTTAAATATTTGTAGACTGATTGAAAAATGATAAATGATAGTGAGGTACTAAATTTAATAACCCTTAATTTGACATATCGTCCTGTTTATAACAATTAACGCATTCCATAGATATTACAAGCCAAAGTTTTATTTTAAAAATTCGTACACTTTGATTCAATTGCGCGGGCTAAAGATTAGTTTTAAATTAATTTTTCGTGGCCAATAACATTTGGCTTAGACCTAAGACATCATAATGTTACTATTACAATACGGTCAAATGCCTTTTATTTTCCCCCATAAAAAAACGACCCAGCCTAATATACATGTTGACTATTTAACTTATAATATGATTAAGTATGCAATACAGAGTGCAGACATCAATAATGGAATTAAGACTTGCACTTATGATACCTTTCGTATTATATTTACTTATTTAAATCGACATTCCTAAACACAACACCTAAATGGTATGTATTTCTAATAATTATTTAATTAATTTCTCCCTAAGAGTATTTTGCTGCACTGAAGGGTAAAACATCCAACGTATAACATTTGCATATATAAATGTATTACATTTCTACATACTTATAAGTGCTGGGCATTCTAATTCCTCCTATTGTGTGTACACTTTACACGAAACTCGCTTACATTTACATAAAAGCTCTACGCTCTTGTTAGAAATCTTGCCAGCTTTTGTTGCTTATCTTCTCATTACTTCGTCTTTCCTAAAATGCTAAGTGATTAATTGCCAGAGTTAAATTGACAACATGGTCTCCAGTAATTTGACACCAAAAG
This sequence comes from Rhagoletis pomonella, assembly GCF_013731165.1. Taxonomy (NCBI): domain Eukaryota; kingdom Metazoa; phylum Arthropoda; class Insecta; order Diptera; family Tephritidae; genus Rhagoletis; species Rhagoletis pomonella. The sequence goes on along the minus strand of NW_023458556.1, from coordinate 55,561,721 downwards.
AGCAATATATTCTTGAATATTATTGTATCTTGTCACACACTATGTATGTACTTACGTACGTAAGTGTAGCTCATCTCATGGGATACAACTAACCAAAGTCACCAACTACAACTGTCAGTATAGGTAACTACATCCATATGTACTTACATACTTGCACATATGTTGCTTTTATGTAAGTATGTATGTACGTCAACTGATTCCCATCTCATGTTCTACATACATACATAGTTTTCTTCGATCTTTCACATTTAATTTATATATACCCAGAGCCATCACATTTGACATGCAGCGTCTCCAAGGATGCATTTGTATTTGGAATCGCGGTCAATCTTGGCAAAGATGAGGCAGTGAGAGAGCCCAAGGAATGCTCTATACGCTGCGATTGTCGTTAAGACGAATTTATGTTTGTAACTATTAAACTGATTAATACCTACATATATATGGGTAAATCCATGTCCATCGACCAAGGGTTGGAATCGACCATTTTTGATTTGGACATTACTTTTATCTTAATAAACAATTCTGCCAAAGGAAAAAAACTACATTTCGAAACTTATCTTTGAATATCTGAAAAACTGTTATAGTTACAAAAAAGGTTTCTGGTCTCATTTCTTAAATTATATCTATTTTAAATTACATCGAACATCTTTAACACTGACGGTCTTGCACCTCCGATTTGCTTCATCCATACGGTTTAGGAATACTTCGCAAACACATTCCTATAACGCTGAAAATCTAAAAGTGGGCACTTTTTTTAAACGATTTTTGCTCTGTCGTGTTAAAAAAAAATGGTTTTTCCTCGAATTTTCGGTAGTAAAGTTTATCAAATTTTGTTTGAGTTATATGTGTACATACACTAAAAAATTGCTAATAAAATTTGCCTTTTTTATGCATATTAGATACTCAATTTCGGAAAATTTTCAGTTGAGTTGTCAATGTTTGACCATCGACATAACTTTTTGGTTACATTTCTTTATGCAATACAAGTTTTAAGCTGATATTTGGGACTAGAACGAAATAGTATATAACAAGGTCGAAAAAAATACTGAATTAAAAAATTGCAATGAAAAAAGTTGTAAAAACTTTGGGCCAAATTTTTTTATACACTCTTAAAAGGTCCTGCAATTTTGAAGGAAATGTTTTCTAAAGACATGAATTTTTAAACTTTGAAAATTTTTGTTTGCAAACTCTAAATAAAGTCTTGGTAAAAATTGTATTTTTTTCAAAGTTTCCAAATTCATATCTTAAAAAAACACCTCATTGGAAAGCTTCCGGACCTTTTAAGATTATATTGATCTGATTTTTAAGGAGGTTTTTTTTAAAGATATGAATTTTCGAATTTGAAAACAAAAACAAACAAATTGTAAATTAAAAATAAATGTAAATTAAGTAAAAATGGTTTAACATACGTTTATATACAGTTTAAAAAAAAGTCATGTCTTTAAAAATCCCTTGAAAATTTCAAGACCTTTAAACACCAAAAAAAAGGAAACCTTTTTTATTCTTTATAGCTCTAAATATCAGCTTTAGAACGAGACGAATCATTTTGTTATGTATTCCCAAAATAAACTTTCAAAATCGCGGTAATTGTGAAATATAAAATTTTACAAACTTTTGGGAAAAAAATGTTTAGCTTTGGCAGAACTTCTTTATATGTTGAAAGAAAAGTTCTGGCAAAATTCATACAAATAAAAGATGGTCGATTTCAACCATTGATCAATTTGACAATTTGGATTCACCCATGTAAATATGTACCTAAACAGTATGCAGTGCCTATCTAAGTCAGCTTTAATTGCCTTTCGCACGCATGAACCCAATCGAATATGGACAACCAAGCTAGTTTATATTCATATAAGCATACCTCTACGTAGATATTTTCGCATTTACTTAAGCTTGTGCACTTAATGTGTTTGATTTGACTTCATTGGCTCGGCAGCTTATATCGATTACGTTCCATTTCTTATGAAAATATTTGCTCTCTTTTAATGGTTCCTATTCACTCTGTAGCATTGCATAACTTCTTAACCAACACCTCAAACCTTCCCCTGCACATCTGATTCATTATGCCCAATCTCATTTGTTCATTTTATGCCTCTGCCAAACTAATTGATTCTTTTTGCCACTTCACTTACATACGAGTGGTTTTATCCATCGTTCATTTCATTTCAATTCATCTTTGATGGGACCGCACACAGTTGAATGGGAAGGACCTTGATAAATATTTCATCTTCATTTTAGTATCAGCACTTATTTGCATCGTTACATATCGATCGACTGTTATTAATTACTTTGGCCTAATGGCACATAACCTTACATTTGGTATAGAAAAGTAACATTTCTCTTTGTTAGTCAAGGCATTCATTCAATATTTATCATCGTCCAGCTGGATAGGAAATATTGATTTGCGTTTTTCATAAAGTGATTTGTATGAACTTTTGCCATGGAATGAATTTTGTTTGACTTTGCTAGAGTTAATGAATTTTTAGAGCTAGATATTTTTTCACATTTTTTTAAGCGAAAATCTCAGCAACATCAAACTCGACAGTACTGGCAAATTCTTCCAAAAGCTTCACAATTTCGCGCTATTCGTTTTTGAGAGATGTCATGAATTATTTGAGTACGTATTCTCGTGACTAGTGAGTTTTTCTTTGCGATCTCTTGTGTAAAAGTTCTATAACCGATTAAACACTGTCACACGATGAACACTTTTCAACTTAAAAGGTGAGTTTTTCCACTATTATGTGCAAAATAAAAAACGGGGTTGGAGTTTCCCCTAAGCCTCTGCTAAAAGCTGAAGTAAATATTTGGTTTCACTGAAAGTTGTCGCCTTTTAAAGTTTAGTAAAGGATTTTTCTTTAAAGACCAATAAGAACACATAACCCTTTATTGTTAGGCTTAGGGCCGGTTGTTCAATATCTGGTTATCCCTACCTCCCGGTTAACCATGATTATCGACGTTTTCGACATCATGCATATAAAATGTGGTCGATAAAGCAGTCGTTGTGTTTAACCGCAGCTTCTTCCTCCGATTTGTGTTAACCGGATATTGAACAACTGGCCCTTAGGGTAGTTTTTACTGCGACCTGCAGTTGGTAAACGGAGCCATATTCCCTATTCAAGACACTTGCGAGGCTCTCGGACTAGCATAACAAATACAGAACGTCCAATTTATCGTGCTTACCTTAAAAGGAAGTTAACAGACACCGCCCTTCAAGAAGTGTTTCGCATGATAGGGATCTCATTCCGCTACAAACAGTTTACAATGGCTTAATTTATAGATATTTAGCATTTATTATGTACATGAGACACTTACAGAGGTACTTAGGACTTTATTCTTAGATGCGTTGGTGGATCTAATCTCTTCTAATATGTATAGTAAGCAGAGTAATTCATGCCGAATAAGGTTCTCATGGCAAGTCCAGCAACCAGCACGGAGAAACGTTTTCAACACTACTATGACTCGTGGTCTTAAACTAACTGGCAATAAATTAACCCTTTCAGAACCAAGAGAAACATGTTTCCCAAGAGTTTCTAGGCTCATAAAAAAAACGGTATGAATCATTTTAAGGTTTTCTGTTTTTATCATGTGCCTAATTTGTATCATAAAATTTTGGAAATAAAAGATAAATATTTTTATGAAAACTAAAGAATACCATGGATTTGTGAAAATATATTTTTTTTAATTAATTTTTTTTAAAAAAAGATTGTGTGCGGAAAAATTTTTAGAAGAGAAACGTTTATGCTTTCAACCCGCGTTTTAGAAGGAAACATATTTTTTTGATGAAAGTGATCTTTTTTAAAGAATATTTGTTTAGAAAAATATTTACTTTTTGGTAAAAAAAAAACATTTAAAAAAAGCATTAATTATCCAAATAGAAAAAAATTGTAGGGAAGCAGATTTTCATGGAAACCATTTTGATGAAGTTTAATTGCTTTCCTTATTTTAGAAATTCTTTCCCAGAAAATGAATATTTTATAGAAAAAATATTTTTTTGGCGCTTTACGTTTTCATTTCCAAATTTTATAAATACGAATTTAACACCAAAGAAAGTTTTGACTACCGTGGCCGAGTAAGTAGAGATGTGGACTGTTATTCCGTGTGTCCAAAACAAAGATATCAGAATCATGTTCGTTTTACAACAACAATTTTCTTTTTACCCGACTTCACAAAAATGAGAAGGTTATCAATTCATTGGAATATTTTTTTTATGTATGCTACCGCATAACTTAAGACCACGCTAACCGATTCCAAAAAATTTTTTATGGAGTTATTAATTTTCCTTAAATTAATATGCGCTCTAAATATGAACGAGATCGGATTGCAAATACGGAGTTTTTCAAATATCTCGACTTCTGCGCCACCTATCGGATTAATTCATATTTCGTATTGCTCGGGTTCCGAGCCAAGTGTGAAATTTCAAATCTCTAGGTCTTCCGAATCTTTCGATTGCAGGATTTGCCCCTAACAAACATACATACAGAGCAAATTAAATAAAAGTTCGTAAATACAAAAATTTTAGAAAGGGTCCTTCTTTACTGTATTCCATAATTCATTATTTTAAATAATCACGCTACAGAGAAACATGCAGTCTTTAAACCATTATCACTGATAGTCATGATTAATGATATCCACCATTAAATAAACACATTAAAAAATTGTTAAATGTGTTAATTTACATAAACGCGTGAAATTGCAAAAGCAGCAAATTGTTAACCAATAGATATAGAAACATAAATCCACAGTGAAGTAAATTAAAAATAAATTTCAAGCACATTAAATCATTACGAAGAAAAATTTTGCTATCGGTTTATTTGCATTTTTTTACCTACTGGTTCGATGATTTCGTTATGAGGTAATCAAGTATTTATATTTTCAATAAATAAATAAATAAATATTTGCGATGGATTTTTTTTTATTTTAGATCCATATGCCAATAAATATGCAGTTAAAATTATTTATTTACCACTACCATCATACGTATGTTAAGCGATGTTAACTATATTTTTATGAACACTGAAATTGGCAAAGCAAAATAGGGCAGATTATTATGAGTATCAAATTTGTATCGGAAATACAATAACTTGGACGACTTTTTT
>NW_023458556.1:55554985-55556525 GCF_013731165.1 Rhagoletis pomonella | reverse complement strand
CAAACTTTCAGGGAATTTTTTTTTGGGTATTTCCAACAAAATTTCACGATGGGACCGAAAAAAAAAAAATAATCGCAAAAAAAAAAGCACCCTAATATACATATTTAAGTCTTCAAAGCAAATGTACCGCAAAGCAAAGTACTTTTCAAAGCAGAAGAAAAAAAAATGTATTCATATTTTTCTTGAAAAACGGGTATGACGAGAGACTTGTAGAGGGCTCTACTTTTCAAAAGTGGCGAATAATTGTGCCTTTCTTTTTGTCTTTTGGTATACCAGATTGTACGAATTGATTAAACATTTATTGCGTTTTTTCACAAAATTGAAATAAACATGCGATATATACTAAGCTAATCTAAATAGCTTAAAGAACTTAATTTTTTAATTGAATACTAATTTAATTGCATGCAAATCTAATCATTAAAATTTATATATATGTACAAACAAATAATTTTTTATTATTTCGATTTATCGACTGGACATAGGTATTTATATTTAAACCATTTTAAATATTTTCCCCTCTTCATATAATTTTTGATAAACAAAAAATAACGAACTAATTATTGTTTAAATTAGATTCAAAAACACCTAAATCAATTGAAATCTACAGATCTGATTGGAATTTTCGAAAAATTATGAAGCATAAATAACTAAAAATTGTGGCAAAAATGCAAATCAGTGACTATAACTGAATCTACTACATACATACTTCCCTTTAATTCTAATTCAAATGAAGTAATAAAGCAAACCACAACAAGTTTCCAAAATTTACTCATACAGGCACATCGTTCATACATGCACACCCAAGAACAACTATTTAAGTAAATTCTTCGTTTATTCTAAAAATGGTAATCAGCTTAAGCAAGTAAGCGCACTAGAACAACAAAATAACATATAGATACAGATTTAGATGTCAACAACAAAAAATGCAATACATGCAGTACATATATGTGTAAGCTCCAATTTTTCTAAGTAAACGCTTGGCAGCGAATGGATAAAAGCTGGCGTTTTGAAATTGAAATTCCCAAAAATGTTATATGAAGAGGAGGGGAAATTAAATACTTGTATATAGAAAAGAATTCTCGGCTTCTATGTGCAGCTGGAACTGCTGTTGAAATTTTAAGCATGGATGATTAGAATAACAACAACATATCCGCAGCACATGAAGTGAAGAGGCTATCGCAGAGATGAATTTTTGAAGTTGACTCTTTGGTTTTGCGGTGATTGGTTAGTGAATTTGGTTTTTGGGGGTTTTTAAAAATACATATGTACGTTATGTGCATATGTATGTAGAAGCTTACATATATACATATGTATATGTATTTTGGTTTGTAAAACATCAAATGCTAAGCGGATTTCAATTTAATTGATGAATATATATCGGTGGCAAAGCTGCAAGTGCTTGTGCTATGCTACAAATGCTGAGAGATGTTATCAAAATTACAATTTTTCGGAAGCTCAAATTACTATTGTTGTTGTTGCAATATACACTTGGTTTCGGAAGAGGGCACACTTTGACTTTGAATGTTTTTTGTTTTTTTTT
>NW_023458556.1:55550107-55554885 GCF_013731165.1 Rhagoletis pomonella | reverse complement strand
GTGAAGCACTTGCAAATTCGCTTTTTATTCTTTTGTTCGTTCTTTTATTCTCCTTCACCAAGTTAAGGCTGATATATAGTAACAATGTGCCAAATTAATTGCATGTGGCATGCACAAATGAAAGCCTAGATAACAAGTGCGTATGCTTGTTGTTTGTTTAATGTGTGAAAATATCAAAGCCAAAGTAAGTTTGAAACAAATATGTAGACAAAAATAGTACGTAGACAAGCACAGTTGCACAGCTGTGCCGGGTAAAACACTTGGCAGGCTAAAATTGCACACAGAGAAGTGCCACAGTCGACATGGTGACATAACCGAAAACTACTTGTCAAACAACCCAGTGTCGAATGTTGCATTTTCGGCTTTTTTTTGTTGCCTGGTGCGTGCTGCAACAACTTTGTGAAGTCAACCTCGGTGTGACGCAATTATACAGCATTGATGCAAAATACAAGATAGTGCAATACTTGCCACAAGTGCATATAAGCAAAATAGAAACTGTGTGATTACTAGCCACAGGTGCCGCAAAAGCAAATGAATGAATTGTTTTTTGTTTTTTTTTTTACCAGCAAATATAGTGTCGCTTCAAGTGCTCTTTTGAAGAACTGTGTGTGCGTTTCGCAACACTGCCTACAGTATTTCTTTCTTTTGTTATGTTGTTGCTGTGGTGGCAACGACCATAGTTGGATTTTAAATTTGGACAAGCTGCTCCACTAGGCTGAAAGGATTGTTTGGCTATTGTAATTCGATTGCTGTATGCAACAAGGCTTGTCTATAGGCGTCACAAAATAGGTGCTTATCAGGAACATGCTCTGTTAATGGAGGTCATAGTTTGATATACGTATATGTACTTGTATGTACTTGTATATACTTGTATGTGCGCAGCCATACGATAAAAATTGATTATTGCTGCATATGAACTTTGCTTGAAAGACTATTGTCTATGGACTATTGGGGTCAATCCAGCAAATTTAAGGACTATGATTAGAGTAAGCACTTGGAATGACCACGTGCTAAATTAGAAAGTTGCCTCTGACCGTCTAGTTGATGCCACCAATTAATTTAAGCTGGCATCAATGCCATTCAGGGTATAAGTTCAACATGGCAAGACGGTCGGACCTTAGATGTATGTTTTCAAGATAAATCCAGCCCCGCTCTGGCATCTTTGATGTCGAATTATTATCCGGTTCCGTGGTTAATTTTGAAATTCAAGTCCTCAGCTCATACATAAAGGCATAAGTTCGAGAATGCTAATTAAATATCGAAAACGTCAACTGTCGTATGTCTGGTTTAAGCTCAGCCTGATCCATGTCAATCTTCTCCTGAAGGATGTGGCTTTCAAATCGGCAGTCAGACTCAGAGAGTGAGGTTTGTGGTGAACTAGATAGTTCAAGCATAAGTTCATTAAAGTTTAATAAGCTAGGACGACAGATTATATGGTATCCAATCTCAAATTCACCAAGTGTGATTCTGATTCAGGATGGTATGAACAAGCGAAGAGAGTGATCGATAGAGATGCTATCTATGTGTCTGGTTGGTTGGTTGTAGTGCCTCCCAAGTTGTCCTCAGGAACCAATTGGCGCATAGTAGCACCATTTTGTTGAGCTTCCCGCGGACAATTTTATTCTACCGTAGCCTACCTGTCAAGCATTTGTGCAGTTCAAACAAACCACTTTGACCCGCTTATAAATTTGTGCATATCGCTTATTGTAGCCCTAGATAAATCCGCTAACTGCCGAATTGTGTGTTTCCCGAAAGCTTTACGCCTTAAGGAAGCCAGCCCTGGGCAATCACACAGGAAATGGAATACTGTTTCCTCGCTGCCCTCTATTCGACAGCTGCGGCATGTATCGTTGTATGGGAGTCCTATTCAATAGGCATGATTTAATAGTGGCCAGTGGCCGGTGATAGTCGCTACAATCCTAAAAACATCTACCCTAGACCTACTTAGCAGCTCTGCTGTTCTTTTCCTGCTATAGTCAGGCCAAGCTCTATGTGTCTACATCGACGAATTAAAAATGAACTTGATAGAATTACGTTTAGGGACTTAATCAATGATCATTTCTTATTTCTAGGACATTTATAAAAATATTAAGGCAATGAGGGAGCTGATTAAGTTGCGAAGACTCCTGCCTATTTGGATGCATTTCCTTCGATTCGCTAAAAATTGATGGGAAAATAAAGACACTAGTAAGACATTACAGCAAGATAATTCTGTCCTTACTATAGCAGGACGAAGGATTAGAATCTGCTTAATAGATCCAAGGCATAAGTATCCTGAGTATGTAATTGCAAACCGTACAGGGCACTCGCTCCTGACTTAGAAGGACTTCCCGATAATAGAACTTGTCTTAGCGGTCAGCGAATAAAGTGTCGAGCATTTTCTGAGTGCACCAATCAACCACATGCTTCCTTTTTAGAACGTTATTCTAAAACGCACTTTAATACACACTTCCCAATAAATTCTTTAACATTTTTTCTACTTTAGTTTTACGGTATATGCTCCGAAGTGAGCTTCTGAAAAGCTTTCGATTTAAGCTCCTATTTGCGTCGGCAATTGTTACTGTAAATATATTCGACTTTTACTTTTTAAATGTTTGATTCATATCCCATCTCACTATTTACGCACAAACATAATATTCCTGATTCCAGCAATCCATTCTTGATACTCGCAGCATTTATGCAGCTCCTCTTTTTTTTTTTTGCTACTTTTTTATGCATGTACTGACAAGCGCGCATCTTGTTGCAATCTCCACTACAGTTGATGTGCAAATGAAAGTGGAAGTTGAAATAAAACAAAAAGAAAACAAGTAAGAAAGTCTAAGTTCGGGCGGAGCCGAACATTAAATACCCGGCGCAAGTATTAAATATATGTTTTCCACCTTTCCGAAAGCTACCGCTACATGATAAGCCGGCGTGTATAAATTTTAAGTAAACTAGCGTCCTTAAATTTCAAAATATTGAAATTTCAAGCATTTCTGAAATTTACCGTTATATGAAAAGCGGCCGTAATTTTAGTCCGATTTCAACAATTTTCAATGGTTTACTTTTATGTGGCAAGCACAATAACCATACCGAGTTTGGTAAAAATTGCTAGAACGGTTAGCGAGATACATATACGTGATCATAAGTGGGCGGTGCCACGCCCATTTTCCAAAATTTTATTATAAACGTATTTCCTGGCAAAGAATTGTTGCAACCATCAATTTTGAATAAATTAGCTTCAATATTTACTGATTTATCGAAGATTTTGTATTACTCGAAATTACCGTTATATGGGATGTGGGCGTGGTTAATGTCCGATTTTAAACATTTTCGGCCATTTGGTATGCTGTACCAGGGCCAACAACTGTGTCAAGTTTGGAATAAATTGATGCAGCGGTTACCAAGATATACACATGTAACCATAAGTGGGCGTGGCTACGCCCATTTTCAAAAAAATGTTAATATTCTTATTTTTCGTCTAAAATTTATTATAAATATCAATTTTGAGTGAATTATCTTCAGTAGTTACTAAAATATCGCAGTTTTTGTATTTCTGAAAATTACCGTTATATGGGAGGTAGGCGTGGTTATTGTCCGATTTTGCCCATTTTCAATACCATCCGTCCTACGCCCGAAAGAACTACACGTACCAAGTTTCGTTAAGATATCTTAATTTTTACTCGAGTTATCGTGTGCACAGACGGACGGACAGACGGACGGACAGACAGTCACCGCTTAATCGATTTCTCCTTTCATTCTGATCATTTATGTATACATTTGTCTATATCTATCTCGATTCCTTTTGCCTGTTACAAACAACCGTTATGTGAACAAAGTTATAATACCCTTGTGCACAAGTGCGCTCGGTTATAAAAAACAAGTAAGAAAGTCTAAGTTCGGGCGGAGCCGAACATTAAATACCCGGCGCAAGTATTAAATATATGTTTTCCACCTTTCCGAAAGCTACCGCTACATGATAAGCCGGGGTGTATACATTTTAAGTAAATTAGCGTCCTTAAATTTCGAAATATTGAAATTTCAAGCATATCTTTAGCGGCCTAAATTTTAGTCCGATTTCAATAATTTTCAACTCTTTGCTTTCTTGTGGCAAGCACAATAACCATACCGAGTTTAGTACAAATTGCTAGAACGGTTAGCGAGATACATATATGTGATCACAAGTGGGCGGTGCTACGCACATTTTCCAAAATTTTGTCCTAAACGTATTTCTTGGTAAAGAATTGTTGCAATCATCAATTTTGAATAAATTAGCTTCAATATTTACTGATTTATCGAAGATTTTGTATTTCTCGAAATTACCGTTATATGGGATGTGGGCGTGGTTATTGTCCGATTTTAGAAATTTTCGGCCAGTTGGTATGCTGTACCAGGACCAATAACTGTGCCAAGTTTGGAAGAAATTGGTGTAGCGGTTACCAAGATATACACATGTAACCATAAGTGGGCGTGGCTACGCCCATTTGCCAAAATTTTGTAATATTCTTATTTTTCGTCTAAAACTCATTGCAAATGTCAATTTTTAGTGAATTATCTTCAGTAGTTACTAAAATATCGCAGTTTTCGTTTTTCTGAAAATTACCGTTATATGGGAGGTAGGCGTGGTTATTGTCCGATTTTTAAAATTTTCAGCCATTTAGTATGCTGTACTAAGGCCAATAACTGTGCCAAGTTTGGAAGAAATTGGTGCAGCGGTTACCAAGATATACACATATACCCATAAGTGGGCGGGGCTACGCCCATTTTCCAAAAATTTATAATATTCATGTTTTCCGTCT
>NW_023458556.1:55544593-55550007 GCF_013731165.1 Rhagoletis pomonella | reverse complement strand
ATATTATTTTTACTCTTCTTTCTCTACATTTTTAGTACACTTCTAAGCAAGTTAGGATTTTCTGCTTTTCACCACGTGAAAAAGCATCTCATCTTCCATCCGAATCAACCAAAAAGTGAAAATTGATTTTTTGACACCTAAGCCCCCTTTCCGTAGACCAGGTCACATATATGTATGTGTGAATTTGTTTTCATCTTAGTTATATTTAAATATCAATTTAAGGCCGCTTGAGTTTTTATTACTTTAAAATAAATACTCAAGATAATTTTGATTAATAGATACATTTTTATCTATCTATATAATTTAATTTTATTACCACATTTCGGGGAATTCAGTAAAATTTTAATCTTAAAAGAATATATATTTTATGTATAAAATATGCACGCATCCACAAATTAGTCCCGGAATTTAGATATTCATTACTTTTTAAAAACGTAAATCGAAAAAAATGTTTCTATATTGTTTGAGAAGCTCTCCTACCATAAAATAAATAATAAATAAATTGGTTTGAAGCCTAGTTTTTATTTAAAGTGGAGTTTTTATTTTTTCTCTCTGACGTCAGGACTTCGTTATTTAAAGAAATGATTAATTCCAAAAATTATTAAGAAAAATTCACTGCAATGTAGAATAAAAATATGGGTACCAAATGCAAGAGGAAATTTCTTTGCAATTAAAAAAAATTAAAACTTTTTCGATTCACAAGGACGAATAGGTAATTTTTTAAGCTGATAAAGTTAGAAAAAAAAAATTCGAGAATGTTATCGAGTTTATAAATGTAACATATAATTTTTTCAAAAACAAATATTGCAAAATTTCAAGGATACAATTTTAAAAGGACATTTTCAATACATACCGGTCCTTCTGCACCAAAAACTTGAATCTGCTTAAATTCTAGAGGATTTCCTCATTAATTTGATATCCCTACTTCTTGTCTAAGCACATTTCTTTGAATTTTTTAATTACTGATGTCAGAGTGAAAAACTAAAAACGCAATTTTACTATATTTGGCCCATGGTTTCACGAATATATTGATATTTTTGTTTAAAATTTACTATCGCGCGGTGTTATAATGAACTGGACATTTATAAAAAAAATATTAATAGTTAATTAGAAAAGGAAATATAGCCAATACTGGTAAAGAAAATGAGTTTCAATTTATTATTGCCATCAGTGCAAATAAAAAATTCTTGGCAAATAATCCCGGGATTTTTGGGACCTTGACGTTCCTATTGAGCACCCTATATTGGTTTCAGTAGAAAATTGAAGGTTGGTATAGATATTACAAATATCAAAAGGAACAAATTAAGGAGGTGCCCCATTTTCTAGAATGAAATTTTTTGCCCCATACAAAAATTGGACCACTCTAATGTACATAACTAACCAAAGATACAAATAAATGAGTACATATGAATATGTATGCGTATGTACATCCGGCTGCCGTCTGAATAATTTTCAATGAAGAAATTAACTGCCCAAGGAAACTTCCGAGATTTCGCCCAAAACGTCAAAAGTCGATAAAAGAAAAAAACAAGCAAAGCAATGCGAGCGTACAAAATTTGTTGAACGTACATAGCAGCTAATTGTGTATAAACTCAATGGGAGGACAGCAGATGACAAGCGTGTGACTTATTGCCAACCGCCGCGTAGAAAAAAACAACAAAATAAAAACAAAACAAATAGCAAAAACTGAAATATTTTGCGATGATAGAACATAAACGATAAAACTTGGCAAAATACAATGCCAATGATTGGTGGAGAAATTACAGCCAAATCATTGCAAACGAAAAAAGGGGATCGGATGTACGCCAACAAGAAGTCTTGCCACGGAGGTTGAACGTCCTTTGGTTGAAAAGTCAAAAGTTTGTGGCAAATATTATTTATGGAAGCTGTACAACAAAAAGAAAATAATAAAATTGCAGATTAAAAATGTTCAAAAGCAGCGAAATCGACGAATTTGTCAGCATTTGGCAAGCAGGAAATATTTGTATGGCTGATTTCAACAGATAATGAGCTTAATAACAAGAAGGATAGTGTGCAGTTGTAGATAGGGGAGGAAATAAAGTAATGAAATTTTAGTTACAAGTAATAAAGAGCAGAAAGTTTGAAGGAATCGCACTGGTCGTAAATATCTCAAAAATACTGCTAAAATGTTTGAAATCTTTAAAGCTATAAAAATTTAGAGGGAATAAAATATTTATTACGAGATTTGATTGATAAAAGGCGATGGGTTGTGCGGAACATATTTCGTTGGCAAACATTTTTTGTTCACCTTTTTTTTTAATTTCTATTTTAATCCAATTTAATAGTTTTATACATACGTATGTACATATATGTATGTATGTGTGTATGCCTATGGTTGAGAAGATACCGACACCTCCAGACCATACCAAGCTAAGTCAGCTTAGACTTAGTCAGACTTATAGCCTATTTCCTACCAAAGGCTTAACTGCAGTTGAGAGCTCAAAAAAGTACAAATAGTCCCAACATGGTGTGATCGAAAAGGTTTTTTCGTAAGTTTTGCTTTTTTCCTTTCGTTTGCTTCTACTTAATAGGTGGAATCACCCCCTTCGAGTTGTAATCTCGGTTATTGAAACTGCAGTTAAAGCTTGGTGGAAATCAACTATTAGTATAACATGGTTTGGAGGCGTGGATATTTCCAAGTTTTCTATATAAATATGTACATATATAACTTTATGGTCATATTGAGCTAAATGAAATTCTTTGACCAGTAAACTTAATTATATTAATTTATATTCCAGAATTATTACTATAAAACTTTAGTTACCACTTTCGGGATCTGCGATATATGTATAGCTCTGAAAAATTTATACACCCCTTTGTGTGGAGGCCGACCCGGTCTAGTAATATACAGCTTTCTTAGAAATCTTTGCTCTCTCAAGTTGAGAAGATGGTTGGGTGCAGCTACCAAAAGAAGACAACTACGATTTTGCAAAAAATAATAATAGTTATTTTAAAAAGATATAGGGGCTGGTTTGGGAAAATATTCTTTGGGCTATCACAATGTGCGTTGGTATAGCGAAAGCCATACAAGACAAAATTTTTACCTCCTGCAAGGTACTTGTCGAAATAACATAAGGCATAAGGCAGCTGGGTAAACTATGCCTTAACAACTTTTTAGAAGACCGAAAGTGATATCATTTGGTAGTATAGAGGCTCCGTCAGCTCAACTCTCCCATACGCAATTCCCTCGGGACGACAACAAAAGAATTACTAGCTTTGAAAGGAAATTAAAAATAAAACTCGCTGAAACTATCCTACATATTAATTTTAAGAAACAATCTCAGCTGAACTCCCAATTTCCAAAACAACCGAAGCCATTGGTGCTGGAAATTAGGCAGCACTTAGGACCATAAACTTACAGATGGAAAGGTCCAGAGTTATTTGTCGTAGGAACACACACCAACACGTAAGAGCTTTGATTTCGATATACACGTGAATTCTGGGCATATCACTGAAGAACACCTTATTAAGAATTGCCACTCATTTCACTAATGCCTCAGAAATGATGCCAAAGGTGATAAATTTGTATGTCGTGCAGAATTACAACCGTTATAAAAGACAGCATAAACTAAATAAAACATTCGATATCTGGTCAGCGGAAAATCAACAATACATACCGATCGATACGCGAAAGTGATAAGTCGCAGCATAATAGATACTTTCCACCGGAATCATGTAGAGATTTTCTTCTACTGCGATGTAGCATTTTTTTTTTTCTTGGCGTTGAGTTGGAGAGGATTTTTTAGTTTTCATTAGTATTTTTTTACGGCCGTTGGATTTTCTCTTGTGAAAATGCCTGATTGACAAGTTTCTTCTACTCGACAGCAAATCGCAATCATTCAAACCGATAGGCTATTTTCCTACTTTTTCTGTAATTTTTACCGACTTTGCTTTCATTTATAGATACATACATATGTATGTACATTACGGTGAACCAAGTAAAGGAATTTTAATGCTCTCACCCCTTAGGATTGTTCTATGTCGAACAAAATATATCCCAATAATAATACCCAATTTTTTATTTAACCGTTTTTTATTACTTACGATTTTTATTGGTGTCCCTATTGATTTTTTATGCGTTTTATGGGGGTTTTTGGCGGACCTATAAATTATAGTTACTATGAAAAAATTGTTAAATGAACAACTTTCAGATTGAAAAATATTGATTTTTAAGAATTCTATACCAATTCTACGAAAAGTTGTTTTTTTTTCCCATATAAAATGTATGGACAATTTTAACCTCTTTTAGCGACCTCTAAATAACTGTTGATTTCAAAATAAAAAATAGGCATATATTTTCGGTATAGAATAATCCTAGGGAGTGAGAGCATAAAAATTCCGACTTTACTTTTCCTCATGCATTTTTCTACCCTAATGTAATTACATATACATTAATTTTTTTGTTTACGCTATTGGCATATTTATATTTTATTGCTATGTATACAGGCATCCCGTTTATTTCTTTGTTTTGATCATTTAATCAATTCATTTAACTGATTTTGTCCATCATAATGCCTTGGATTATCACCAGCACTTTTCCACGATTACCCAATAAAATAATGCTGTTTGTGAGTTTGTACTACCTAATACCCATAATAGCTTTGATCTCTGTAAACTTAGTAAAGTGAACTCAGCGAAAAATTTACGGCCGAATTTTAGTTTATAAGCGTTTGATATTAACAAAAAATTGCATACATTTGTATGTATTGACAGTAGTGGAAAAAAGTAAATTGAAATAACACAAAGAGCCACATAATAACAATAATAAATAGCCGCCGCTAGGCTTGGGTAGTTCTTAAACTAAATGAACTAAAGAACTAGTTGATTTTAATGATGAACTAGTTCGGTCTTCTCACTGAACTAAATTTGTCAGTGCTATAATTTCTCATTTTGGATCACGATCCAAATATTCTTGGCACGAACGCATGGCGTGTATCCTCATTTTTACAGATATTTTTTGAAACGCCTTTGCATTGTTGCTGCTTCAGTTCCTGATAAAATACTAAACTAGTATAGAACCCTTTTAAAATACATACATACATACATATTTGTATATTTATGAGTTTGTTAAAGTAATGCCGTCGATTGAAAAAGACTGCAAAATTTTGATGTGATTAAATGTTCCTAAACATTTGTATGTATGTGTTTTTTTTATGTTTGTAAAAGTATTTTGTGAATTCAAATTACCAATATTTTTGTCTTCTATATAACATGCATGATAATAATATGATAATTCGTCAATTGAACTTAATGAACTAAGGAACTAGTTCATTAAGGTGAGCGAACTACAACTGAACTTAATAGAACTAAAGTGTTCAACTCTAGCCGCCGCGCTTTTGTGTCTACAAAAAAGTCGTCCAAGTTATTGTATTTCCGATACAAATTTGATACTC
>NW_023458556.1:55538036-55544493 GCF_013731165.1 Rhagoletis pomonella | reverse complement strand
GAGTATCAAATTTGTATCGGAAATACAATAACTTGGACGACTTTTTTTTAATGGGCAGAGAGGACCATATTTACAGATATATCTATGTTTGTAGACACAAAAGCGCGGCGGCTAGAGTTGAACACTTTAGTTCTATTAAGTGAACAGTTCAGTTGTAGTTCGCTCACCTTAATGAACTAGTTCCTTAGTTCATTAAGTTCAATTGACGAATTATCATATTATTATCATGCATGTTATATAGAAGACAAAAATATTGGTAATTTGAATTCACAAAATACTTTTACAAACATAAAAAAGCACATACATAAATACATACATACAAATGTTTAGAAACATTTAATCACATCAAAATTTCGCAGTCTTTTTCAATCGACGGCATTACTTTAACAAACTCATAAATATACAAATATGTATGTATGTATGTATTTTAAAAGCGTTCTATACTAGTTTAGTATTTTATCAGGAACTGAAGTAGCAACAATGCAAAGGCGTTTCAAAAAATATCTGTAAAAATGAGGATACACGCCATGCGTTCGTGCCAAGAATATTAGGATCGTGATTTAAAATGATAAATTATAGCACTGACAAATTTAGTTCAGTGAGAAGACCGAACTAGTTCATCATTAAAATCAACTAGTTCTTTAGTTCATTTAGTTTAAGAACTACCCAAGCCTAGCGGCGGCTATTTATTATTGTTATTATGTGGCTCTTTGTGTTATTTCAATTGACTTTTTTCCACTACTGTCAATACATACAAATGTATGCAATTTTTTGTTAATATCGAACGCTTATAAAATAAAATTCGGCCGTAAATTTTTCGCTGAGTTCACTTTACTAAGTTTACAGAGATCAAAGCTATTATGGGTATTAGGCAGTACAAACTCACAAACAGCATTGTTTTATTGGGTAATCGTGGAAAAGTGCTGGTGATAATCCAAGGCATTATGATGGACAAAATCAGTTAAATGAATTGATTAAATGATCAAAACAAAGAAATAAACGGGATGCCTGTATACATAGCAATAAAATATAAATATGCCAATGGCGTAAACAAAAAAATTAATGTATATCTAATTACATTAGGGTAGAAAAATGCATGAGGAAAAGTAAAGTCGGGATTTTTATGCTCTCACTCCCTAGGATTATTCTATACCGAAAATGTACCCCAACTTTCTATTTTGAAATCAAAAAATATTTAGAGGTCGCTAAAAGAGGTTAAAGTTGTCCATACATTTTATATGGGAAAAAACAAATTTTCGTAGAATTGGTATAGAATTCTTAAAAATCAATATTTTTCAATCTGAAAGTTGTTCATTTAACAATTTTTTCATAGTAACTATAATTTATAGGTCCGCCAAGAACCCCCAGAAAACGCACAAAAAAGTCAATGGGGACACCGATAAAAATCGTAAGTAATAAAAAACGGTTAAATAAACAATTGGGTATTATTATTGGGATATATTTTGTTCAACATAGAACAATCCTAAGGGGTGAGAGCATTAAAATTCCTTTACTTGGTTCACCGTAATGTACATACATATGGTATATTTCTATAAATGAAAGCAAAGTCGGTAAAAATTACAGAAAAAGTAGGAAAATAGCCTATCGGCTTGAATGGTTGCCATTTGCTGTCGAGTAGAAGAAACTTGTCAATCAGGCATTTTCACAACAGAAAATCCAACGGCCGTAAAAAAATACTAATGAAAACTAAAAAATCTTCTCCAACTCAACGCCAAGAACGCCAAGAAAAAAAAATATGCTACATCGCAGTAGAAGAAAATCTCTACATGATTCCGGTGGAAAGTACCTACTACGCTGCGACTTATCACTTTCGCGTATCTATCGGATGTATTGTAGGTTTTCCGCTGACCAGATATCGAATGTTTTATTTAGTTTGTGTTATAACTCCTGTGCGCTGTCTTTTATAGCGGTTGTAACTCTGTACGACATAAAATTCATCACCTTTGGCATAATTTCTGAGGCATTAGTGAAATGAGTGGCAATTCTTAATACGGTTTTATTTATACAGTGGTCTTCAGTGATACGCCGAGAGTTCACGTGTATATCGAAATCAAAGCTCTTGCGTGTTGGTGTATGTTCCTACGGCAAATAACTCTGGACCTTTCCATCTGTGAGTTTATGGTACTAAGTGCTGCCTAATTTCCAGCACTAATGCCTTCGGTTGTTTTTTGTTATCTGTGTAGGAAATTGGGAGTTCAGCTGAGATTGTTTCTTAAAATTAATATGTAGTATAGTTTCAGCGAGTTTTATTTTTAATTTTCTTCCAAAGCTAATAATTATTTCGTTGTCGTCCCGAGGGAATTTCGTATGGGGGAGTTGAGCTGTCGCAGCCTCTATACTACCAAATGATATCACTTTCGGTCTTCTAAAAAGTTGTTAAGGCATAGTTTACCCAGCTGCCCTTATGCGTATGTCATTTCGACAAGTTCCTTGCAGGAGGTAAAGATTTTTTCTCGTATGGCTTTCGCTGTACCAACGCACATTGTGATGACCCAAAAAATATTTTCCCAAACCAGCCCCTACATGTATTTAAAATAACTATTATTACTTTTTGCAAAATCGTAGTTGTCTGCTGTTGGTAGTTGCACCCAACCATCTTCTCAACTTGCGAGAGCAAAGATTTCTAAGAAAGCTGTATATTACTAGACCGGGTCGGCCTCCACACAAAAGAAATAAGTTCACAATTACCGCCCGTACTTGGAAAGCACACCTTAAGAGAAAAAAACGCAAAATATAGGTAGCTTCATCGTTTATTTATCTACGACCCAATTTAAGGGTGTATAAATTTTTCGGAGCTATATATCGCAGATCCCGAAAATGGTAACTAAAGTTTTATGGTAATCCTTCTCAAAGAATTTAATTTAGCTCAATATGACCATAAAGTGATATATATATTTATATAGAAAACTTGGAAAATCGGCGCCTCCAAACCATACTATGCTAAGTCTGACTAAGTCTGAGCTGACTAGGATTACCTACAGTGATGGAAAAGTTGGTATAATCGTACCTTTATTTAGTGTGAAAGTACATTCGGTACAAACACACAATTTTAGGTGCATTTGGAATGTAGCCAAATAGCTTCTCAGGAAAGCAGTTCTTATTTCTATTGACATTTCAATGCATTTTCTGCTGCGGGCAACTGGTCTAACAGCTTCCCTCCTTTGTGAAGAGGCAAACAAATGATACAGAAGGGTGGCCAAAGTAACGCCAGATAGACAGAAAATATTTCTATTTAAAACGTCGGATCGAACAACTGGGAGGAAAACGATTCACCTCTTCTACAACATAGTTTTGTCTTGCGCTGCTCGAAGAGATTCTTTTCTTAGCCAAAATTTGTTTATGGTGAATACAGAAGTTGTTATGGCATCGATCGGAATTGTTATCCTCCTATTTTTTTTATATAGAATTACATATTTACTTTTTAGGTACATCTAGCTACTTAGAGGTAAAGCTTTCCGCAAAAGAGGACCAGAAACAAACAGCTGATTACTCTTTGTTCTATAAACATACCTTCAAGTCAAAATTAAAGTACCTAGCAGGGTTGCATAGAAAACCTGACACAAATTAAGGCCTAAATTGGTGGAAAGCTTCTTAATTGCCAATTAGGTGCCCGTTTGAACATAGTGTTAGCTTGGTACGGTTTGGGGGTGTCGACATCTTCTCAACCATAGGCATACACACATACAGATATGTACATACACATGTATAAAACTATGAAATTGGATTAAAATAAAAATTTAAAAAAATGGTGAACAAAAAAATTTTGGCTGTGAAATATGCTCCGCACAACCCATCTCCTTTTATCAATCCCATAGCGTAATAAATATTTTATTCCCTCTAAATTTTTATAGCTTTAAAGACTTCCAACATTTTAGCAATATTTTTGAGATATTTACGACCAGTGCGCGTCCTTCAAACTTTCTGCTCTTTATTACTTGTAACTAAAATTTCATTACTTTATTTCCTTCCCTATCTACAACTGCACACTATCCTTCTTGTTATTAAGCTCATTATCTGTTGAAATCAGCCATAAAAATATTTCCTGCTTGCCAAATGCTGAAAAATTCGTCGATTTCGCTGCTTTTGAACAGTTTTAATCTGCAATTTTATTATTTTCTTTTTGTTGTACAGCTTCCATAAATAATATTTGCCACAAACTTTTGACTTTTCAACCAAAGGACGTTCAACCTCCGTAGCAAGACTTCTTGTCGGCGTACATCCGATCCCCTTTTTTCGTTTGCAATGATTTGGCTGTAATTTCTCCACCAATCATTGGCATTGTATTATGCCAAGTTTTATCGTTTATGTTCTATCATCGCAAAATATTTCAGTTTTTGCTATTTGTTTTGTTTTTTTGTTGTTGTGGTTATTTTCTACGCGGCGTTTGGCAATAAGTCACACGCTTGTCATCTGCTGTCCTCCCATTGAGTTTATACACAATTAGCTGCTATGTACGTTCAACAAATTTTGTACGCTCGCATTGCTTTGCTTTTTTTTTTCTTTTATCGACGTTTTGGGCGAAATTTCGGAAGTCTCCTTGGGCAGTTAATTTCTTCATTGAAAATTATTCAGACGGCAGCCGGATGTACATACGGCATACATTTTTATATGTACTCATTTATTTGTATCCTTTGTTAGTTATGTACATTAGAGTGGTCCAATTTTTATATGGGGGAAAAAATTGCATTCCTTTTGATATTTGTAATATCTATACCAACTTTCAATTTGCTACTGTAATTGTTAAGGTCCCAAAAATCCCGGGATTCTTGGCAAATAATCCCAGGATTTTCGGGATTTGTTATTTGCACTGATGGCAATAATAGAAACGCCTTTTCTTGACCACTATTGGCTATATTTCTTTTTTGTTTGAAAAATTAATATTTTTTTATAAATGTCTATCTCATTATACATATAACACCGCGCGATAGTAAATTTTAAACACAAATATCAATATATTCGCGAAACCATGGGCCAAATATAGTAAAATTGCGTTTTTAGTTTTTTACTCTGACATCAGTAATCCAAAAATGATTTAAAAAATTCAGAGAAATGTGCTTAGACAAGAAGTAGGGATATCAAATTAATGAGGAAATCCTGTAGAATTTAAGCAGATTCAAGTGCAGAAAGACCGGTATTTATTGAAAATGTCCTTTTAAAATTTTATCCTTGAAATTTTGCAATATTTGTTTTTGACAAAATTATTTGTTACATATATAAACTCGATAACATTCTCGAATGTTTTCCTTCTAATTCTAAAAATTACCTATTCGTCCTTGTGAATCGAAAAAATTTTTATTTTTTTTAATTCTAAAGAAATTTGCTCTTGCATTTGGTACCCATATTATTATTCTACATTGCATTGTCCTTTAAAGTAAATCCTGACGTCAGAAAGAAAAAATAAAAACCCCAAAAATTTCAAAATAAAAATTGTGTATTATTTACTTTATGGTAGGAGAGCGTCTCGAATAAATCCTGGGACTAATTTGTAGATGCGTTTTTATTTTATACATAAAATATGTATTATTTCAAGATTAAAATTTTACTTATTCCCCCGAAATGTGTTAATAAAATTAAATTATATAGATAGATAAGAATTTATCTATTAATCAAAATTATCTTGAGCATTTACTTTGAAGTTATAAAAACTCAAGTGGCCTCAAATTGATATTTAAATATAACTAAGTTGAAAACAAATTTACACATACATATATATGTATGGATGGATGTATGAATGTACATTTGTATTTCCGAAAATATTCGCTTTTTCACAAACCTTATTCACAAATCGTGTGAAACTCAAACAATTCCTTAGCCCACAAATCACAAGCCGCCTGTGTTGTGTAGTAGCGGACTTTAGTTTGGGTTTATCGCATTTTGTGCCACCACTTGACATTAATCAACAAATACATTTTTTGCAGCACCCAAACATTTACCATACATACACCCACACAAATTTACGCGAATAAATGCAAATCTACAGGAATAACCATAGTTGACGGCATACAAATAGAATTGTTAGTTGACACGAAAGCGGACAAATTTACAAAGCAAAAAAAAAAAAATATAGACCCATAGAAAAAATTTAATCTTTTTTTAATACCATAAATATAAATAAATGCAAATGGAATGAGCGAGTTGAAATAAATTCTCTACATTATTTATACAAAGAGCGCTATATATATTTATTTTTTATTTTTAAATAGCTTGTTAGTGAAAGGCGCGTTGTGCTTGCGGTACTAGCTGAGTTACGTGTAGAAAATATTAAGCAAATATTATTTACTTCCAAACAAACTGCCTATTCGTGTTCTTCAAATAATCAACAGTAAGTATGCAATTTAAATATATCAATTTGCATAGAAAATGCGTAATTCTTTGTCTTTTAGAAACTTGTGAAATTTAATGTTCTGCTTATTTCAAAATTAATACGCTTCCACCA
>NW_023458556.1:55493832-55537936 GCF_013731165.1 Rhagoletis pomonella | reverse complement strand
GTGAAATTTAATGTTCTGCTTATTTCAAAATTAATACGCTTCCACCAACCAACCAAATAGGTGTAGTTTGATTTAAGTATCTAAGTATGTACATTTAAAAGTAATTTATTTTAAATAATAGAGGAATACTCAAATTTGAATATAACAGTGCTGCTAATGCTATTGATGTTTCAAGACCTGAGTTGCATATATGTTATTAGATATTCATTAGAAATAAGACAGATGTATGCCTAACTCAAGAAGATCTCGCGAAAATCTTGCGACTTTCCCAATACGCGATTCCAAACAATTATAGTTATGGGTTCTACATGAACGTTGAATGCCTTTTTTCATATGCAAACCACTTTATTAAAAGCAAAATCGAAAAGATTTATTTCCGTAGACTAGACCAAAATTTGATCGAATATCATAATTATGCACTTCCTAACCTGACCTCGCTGCAAGTTGCTACGGTACAGAAAAATTGGGGCTTAAGAGAATTACACGAATTTGGTGCCAAGAGCAGTCAATAAATCAAACTGTCCCACACTAAGGTCAAACGAGAGATGCTTGGTTCTCGTTAAAGGAGAAACGACCAAAGACATTCAAGGCTTTAAAATAAACTGTTACCAGTCGCTTTAGGGGTGTCAGACACTGCCATAAAAATGTTGAAAAGCAGGGTTCCAGACAAAATACAACTTTTCAATAAAAAAATAATAGTTCATGTTTGTTTACCAATGTATGTATGTAAATTTAACTTTTTTAATTATGCAAATAAAATGCTTCCGTTTTTAAAAATATTACAACTAATTAATAACATGCCATAAACTTTGTAGCAAAAACTTGTATTGCTGCTGATGTGGGCTAGTTGGAATTTATGCCTACAGCCGCATGAGCTGTTAGAGAATTGCAGCGATGCTGTGTGATGCGCAATGAGAATATTAGGCAGTACATTGGTCTTACTAATATATAGATGACCTACGTGAAGGCTTTGCCGATAGTAGATATTTAATATTCATAGCTAGCAACACATTTTTTTTCTAAATACACTAGTTTACAGCAGAAAATTTCAATGAATGCCACTATCCACTTTCTATGTAGAATTGCTCGGTGCTTCCGAAAATCGAGTTATTTTTTTCTATGGATACGTTTTCGAGATACTTGCAATTTACAGTTATTGAGCTTAAAACAAAAAGTGGTTCCACTTAATCACGTATATCTTACGAACTAATTAAACAATCTGGAATTGAGAGACGTCAAATCAAAACTAATAAAATGCTCCATGAGCCATATATACATTATTTTCCGACAGGACTGATAGTTTCTGACAAATTAATAAATCATTCCAGTTTTTTTTTATTTTTTAATAAAAGACTAAAAAAAAAATCAAACTTGAGCAGAAGAAAAATTTATAAAATAACAGGTTTTGTACCAGATTTTTGCATTTGTGCTAAAGCCTGTTCTGTTACAAGAAAAAAATCAAGTTACTAATAAAGGAAAGCGAGGGATACATGAAGAAGTAATAAGTGGTCAAATGAAAATACCCAAAGATTTTTTGTATGAAAAATTAGCAGGAAAGAAAGTTACATTTCACTCCTCCAATTACAA
Organism: Rhagoletis pomonella; assembly: GCF_013731165.1. NCBI lineage: Eukaryota > Metazoa > Arthropoda > Insecta > Diptera > Tephritidae > Rhagoletis > Rhagoletis pomonella. The sequence goes on along the minus strand of NW_023458556.1, from coordinate 55,536,349 downwards.
TTTTAGCAAGCTTGATAAAATATTTCAACAAACCAATCCATTTTATTCTTCCTTAAAAAGTACAAGCCATACTCAGCCATTTAAACATATGGCACTTTGCGTATCAGGATTTCGATGAAAAAACATGAAATTATAATAATTTATGAGCTGGATGTAATGTTGCGAATAAACTGTACTGTGAAAAATTGCAGATACACATTTGCAATTTACATGAGGCATAAAAAGTTTTACGCAGCAAAAGGCTTTCGTTTTCATACTTTTCCTTCCGTTGCAAACTTTGCATTAACGCTTTGCGTGCTCAGAAATGGTCAGCTAATTTAATGCCACTGGAATCAGCAGACGCGGTAGCTATCCTCACTGCAACTGCAACGATGGTTTCTCGCACCCGGCAAGCAACAGCGGCCGTTGATACTACATAACGGGATGATTATGCTGCGCTTGTTGTGATTCTTTTAGGAAAGTTGCTTGTAACGAGTTGCAAAATGCAAGAAGACCTTCGAAAGTGTAAACTCGAACTTGCTACTTGCTACTTGCGTAATATGCTTCACTGCCACGTGCCGCCCAACTTGTGTCAACATTTCAGCCGCTTAAATGTCAGAGGCAATAACACCAACAAAATGTGTGATGATAGGGCAGTTACTTCGGTAGTAGGTGTTTGCAACCGTCTGCCGGTACTTTTTCCAACTGCTACAACAACGCTAATATTTCGCTGACACAGCGTTGGAAGCTGTTGAAAACTGCAAAGTTTTATAATGATGCTAAAGCGCATCAGACTTTTGGATTAAAAGAAATGTTCAATACTAGCAAGAAATGTCATATGCGACGCTAAATTGCTTATTGATTAGAAGTCTTCATGAACATAGAAACCTTTCAGCAGGGAGAAATGCGGCTCCCTTCTAATGCATCTATCTGGGAGCTGCTTCTGATGAAAAACTCTCATGGAACCCTCATCAGACTAAATTGGCTGACCATTCAAACATACGCCGCGCAAGTGTGTTGAAAGAAAACAGAAATAAATGAGCGTAAGCCAAGCTTAGCAAACTCCAATGACTAGCTTCCGTCGGCATTACCAGTGCAATGCGAATAACTCTTACCGAGGCTCTCTAGATGCTTCTAGCTCTGCCTTCTCTGTAAAATTGTAATCAGGGAGGAGGCTCTACAGTTTAGTGCAACACTCAAAACAGCGGACAGTGCAGCGAACAAAAAGTTGCCACAGTTGTCGTGAAACTACATATATCTTCCGAGGTATCGTTTCACCGACAACTTGAAAGTCTTTGCTGCAAATAGAACCAACTGGAACAATGAATAACCAAAACCATGGAAATAAAGCCGCATCTGATATGTTGTCTCTAAGCCCGACTCTAATGCTGGAGCAGGGTTGTATGATATACGACCTAGAAGGCTCTTTTCCCTTAGTTATCAGCAAATTCTGGCTTACAATAAATATGTACGTCTGAGGAAATATGAGGAACGTGGGCCGATCAACAGGTACACCTTCATACAAGAGGTCACCACAAAGCTGTTAGTCGATTTCGTTAAGCTCTTAAATCAAAGCAATTAAACATCAGATATCCTCTCCAAAGAAGGGGTTCCGCTGGGATTAATAGGCCTAGAATTCTTCACCGGTATGTGATGCGGCTCAAGTTGAAGATGGATGAAGAAGGACAGCTGCGAACGATAGTTAATCGCAAAATTCAATATCGCAGTGGCAGTGGTAGTGACAGTTTCTACAAACAGCAGTTACCGCTTATATTGGAGGTCACTTCCGCAACAAACACAATGCGGCGTTGTCAGTAACTGCTTTATTTGAAATTCCAATTTATTTGTTCACATTTTTGTTGTTGTGTTTAAGGCTTCAGTGGCACAAACAGAAGTTGGCTGCATTTCATATATGTATGTCAAATTCAACAGGCGAAGTTTGCTGCGATGAAGGCAGAGGCAGTGAATTTTAGAATTTGGGCCAAACTGAGCAGTACTGCCAGCTGCGACTGCTGCATTGTGTGTCGTCTAAAAACCGCTGATTTCGAATAACTGCCGCTGCCACTGCCTTTGCGTTGTTATAGTTTGGGCTATAGTTTTTCATAAGGAGCCTTTTCATTGCAGAAATATACTCGGACGTTCACCATTGCCGGCCAAAGGGCATCCATAAATCTATATGGCTCAAAATACCGAAAATTTATTTTACATTTTTATTAATAACTGACTTCATATTTAAATTTAGGGGCAACTTTTACATAGGAAACAATAATTGCAAGCCATTGCTCAGAACTAGGGTAGCCTGTAGCATGATAAAAATATAGTAAGGTAAAACCGTTCTCTCAATTCGTCGGCCATGATTTTTTTTTTTTAAGTTTGCCAACATTTTAAAATCATATAAAATTGAGAGTAAAAAAAGGAAATGTTCAAAGTTGTTAATGTTTGAGATTGAAAATGAGAATGTATGTGTGAGTTTGTGTGTAAATTTTTAAAATTAAAATGCTTGCAAACGTCAAGAATTTGAAAAATTCTTCTCAGCGGTTTTACGTTCCTATTTTTTTAACACGGTGTTATTGGTATTTCGTGCCTACTGTTTTCATAAATCCGTTTAGAACTACTATAAGGACGATTTATAGCTTGAATATGCATTCGATTCAAAAATAAATGTAACAATTTATCCGGTAAGGGTGGTAATAACTTTATTCGCAGGATGGGGACGTCTTTTTTCCTTATCTGGGTAATTCGACTTTCATCTTAAATATTTCAGGCCATCTACCGCTAGCTCTGCTTCGGCTAAAGACGTCTCCTGTTGACACACTTAAGCTTTAGTTTCCTCGAAAAGCGGTGCCGTAATATTACCGTGCCGTAGTACACCGAACGCTATTCTCAACGCTAATAGCGGTACCGCTTTTATGTAAAGCTACATAAACGTAACGTAGCTTTGTGCTTTTATGTTATATAGGCATTCATTGCTTTCCACAAAGTTTATTAGGACTTTTCATGATTCAAAATTCATACAAATTTATATTTAATGATTTTATTTTGGTCAAAAGAATTGTAAACAAATTTTCTAATACACCGCTGCAAATATGACGTTGCCAAAAAACGTTGATAAACAGTTCTACACCGTCGCTGTCGCCGTCAGAAATATTAGGTGCCGTCAAATTACAGTACGGTGTGGATTGCCGTCATCCTAGTTCACATCTGGAACACATGGCAACGTTTTTGGCAACGTAAAGTTACGACCGCTATTTTACGTTACCGCATTCGAGGAAACCAAATCTTTACAATTACGCCGCCATCATCCACACACGAGGGAAAACAGCAGTTGCACGAACAACCCAGCAAGTTCCACACCTCCGTCCTTATTGTGATTGGGAATAATACCTGAATAACATATACATTAGAGTGGTTCATAAAAACGCTGTATTTGGAAATTCATAAACGCTACATCAGAATATTGTTATTTGTGATAAAAAAGGGACACGTATTTTTTTATTTTGAAAAAAAGAAGTTATTTTAAAGGTCGCGCTGGTCGGTTTTTTTTGTGAAAATGATTACGAACCTGAAGTCAATTTTTTTAATTCGAAATGGCGGATCCAATATGGCGATCAAATTAAAAAAAAAAACAAGTAAGAGCAGCGCTGTCTTCGGCTATGCCGAAGGTTTCATATCTTTCATGAACATCTGAAAATTTTTCTTTAACAGATTACTGCATTTGAAAAAATTTATATTCACAGCATACATAGATAGAGGAGATACATACATATATAAAATATCATATTTAAACAATCAGATGTATGGAAGATATACCTTATATAGTACCAATCTAAGTGATTTTCACTGCTGTGTGATCGGTATGTAAACCAAATTTCTCAGTAGAGAGTAGAGTAGTTGTATTATTATTTATAAAATAGCTTACGAAATTTATCGACTTAAGCTGTCCAAATAAAGGAGTTTTACAGTAAAGCCCTATATCTGAACAATCAGTTTTATGGAGGCAATAAATATGTTATAGTGACCCGATCTTTGTTAATTTTACTGTAAATTTTTGTTGAGTGAAAATAGTGCGGAACTTCATGTTTCTAGCTGCATATATGGAGAAGTTATAACAAAGAATATCATATCTGAACAATCATTTGTATGTATGTAAACCGAATTTCTCAGTAGATTATTTTGAAAATCTGACATCAGATTCGTAATCAGTAACCCCAGAAACCCACTGCAAACGAGTTTCAACCCTTGACAATGTTTAAAACGTTCAGTATCATCGTTTTAATTTTAGTATTTTTGGCAACCTTATCCAAGTTTTCAAAATGAATTAAAAATTAATTAAAACATCATAATATGGGTATGAAATGGAAGGTAATTCAAAAAGCACTAATTCAAAAATATTTTAATAGGGTTGCCACCTATTTTGAATCGCATACTTATTAATTTTTTTGTTTAGAAATTAAAGGTACAATATTACTATTCATGGGTACAAAGAGAAGGTTCTTAAACAATGATTGCGCTATATACTAAGTGTTATCCCTTAGGATATCAGTGTAAGGTTGCCACTTATTTTCGATTCTACATAATTTATTTAAAACATCGCAATATGGATATCAAATGAAAGGTATTGGTGAGAACTTTGGTCAGAAAATATTTTCGGTCAGGGTTGCCACGCTTCCATGTAATACAAATTTTTAATTTTTTAATTTCATTCAGAAACAGTACATATACGCTCAATATATGTACTATTCATTCCAGCGTATTTCTAAATAGGGTTGCCACCTAAATTTTAAAGTATGAAATTTATTTACTTTACGGATATCAAAATTCAACTTTTTTTTATTTATTTCAAAATTATTTTTTTCAATGATATCCAAATCACCAGTATTCTCAAGTATCAAAATCTTGAAAACTTTAAAAAGTATATGCACTTCGAGCAAAGCTCATCACTTTCAATGAATTCTTTCACTACGTCTTCTGATTAGATATTTTGTATTGTATACCAAAAAGTGCATTGTGCTTTTATCTCAAACCGTTTTTTTTTCTTTCAACTTTTTAATGTAAAGTATGCTATCATAAAAAACAAATAAGACACCATGTAATATCTTACTGTTTTTCAGTTCGCACGTTACACTGCATTGTGTCTTTTTATTGCTCCCTATTTTATATCCTTTCATATTTAATCGCACCTATTGCCTTTCCCCCATTACTCACTATTGAAATTATTAAGTGTGAATAACATGAAAGCTGATGACGCACTCTCGAAAAATGCTGCAAGTTCACAAAAAAAAAAATATATTTCATAGCGACACTTGGTACTTTCACTGTTGTCAAATTCCAAGTGAATAGTTATTGTTACGTTGCTACTCTTTGGTGCAGCGCTTACAACTTTCGGCTACTGGTTCTGCCCTGTCGTACGCCAACAGCCGCTGCAGTAGTGTCCGTTTCATGTTGCACAAATGCCCATGGCACAAATATTGTCGTCCATTTGAGTTTCTTGTTGCCAATGTTGTAAGTAGCAGTACATAAAGTTGTGAAATGTTAAAAGTTGGAAGCGCAAAAATAAAAATAGTTTATTAATTCACTTGTTGTTGCTGTTGGAATGCTTCACTCTGCTCTGTCCACTGATGCAAAGATTGCTTTATTTCGTTTGGATTTTAAATTTTTTCTTCCCTTTTGTGAAGGCCTTAGCTTTTATTTTTTGTTAGCATTTTGTTGATATTTTGCTTATAGGTGCAGAGAAGACGTCGAATGCCAAACTCTTAGTTAAAGTAAGAAAACTTTTTGTGAATTCGTAGCCTGCTTTGAGGAAAATGTTTTTACACATTGCAATGCACGAAACGGAAACAAAATTCGGGCAGCCGTTTGGAGGAGTGTCCAACTTTTGGTTGCTTCTAAATAGTTTATTCATATTTAATTGCAGTGACAGTAAAAGCGTAGCCTTCATACTATTTTTACACTTTTCAGTCTGAATAACAGCTGCATTTGTAGTGTTTAGAAATTAAAGCCAATTGTGGCAGATATACATACAGAGATAGAAAAGGTAGCAACAATTTAAACAAAAACAAAGAATATTTAGAATAATGAGTAAGCTGTTGATGAGTTTATTTCGAATATGAATATACGCGGTGGCTCAACTTATTGGGACCGAAAGTACGCATCAAAGCAGAAGCTCACTTAAGGCAATCGAGGTTCCAAAAGCGAAGGTTTATGTCGGATACTTCTCGGAGCCGACAATTACCTTTGTGCGCTGTATCTTCGGCCGACGAGTTCGGAAAAGTGCAGATCTACAACACTGAATTGTTAAGCGATAAAACTCTGCTACAAACCTGCAGCAACACAAAATCTACCCATCAAAAGTCCAATCAGTTAAAAGCACTCCGAAAATACTTTTACGATTGGAGTTTAGTTGAAGAACTATCCGAAAACACTATCTTTCCTTGAACGGCTGCATACAACACAAGCGGCCATACTAGAGAAAGGTTACGCAGCAACGAGAAGACTCTGCGAAGCCCAAGTTCGATGTAAGCACCTTCCAACAATGCTGAACGGTTGTTGTATGTGCCATACAAACATACATGACATATTATCAGTTATGCCAACCTTACAATCCTGGAAGGGAACTCCAATAAAGATTGCCGATGCAATCGAGGTACCAAACCCATAGGTTTATGTCGGATACCACACTCAGAAAAAGGTTTAGTTATAATAACCAAGATTTGGTTATAGTGACCAAGTGGCATAGTTGGATATGGCGAAATAAATATCTAGTTCACGAAAGTCTGCAATTTACTTGAGCCTTCTAGTTGGGACAAATGTATATTTGTTAATAATTACAAAACGACTACCTTGAGTGGACAATACTGTTAGTTGAATAAAATCATTGTTGAGCAAATATAAACAATGCTTTGGTTGATACAAGTTTTCAATTAATTTTATGAACTTGCTGTAGACGTGAATCAGCTAACCGTTTATTATTGGAAAAAAAGTTTCAGTTTGACACAAATAAAAATTTACTCGATGGTTGTTGTGTTTACTTCTTTTATTTGCATATATTAAGCATAAAAAATACAAACATATTTACATAAATAGTTACTAGTGTAAATAATACATATGTATATGGTGGTAAGAATTTCCTAAAAAGAAACGATTAAACAGGAATAGTCGTGCGAAAACCCAGGTCAATATCTGCTGGAAGTGCTAGTTTAAGTATACTGCTTTACTTTTTCCTTGGCTAAATAGATACTTTCTAATTATAATTCACATGAAACGTCGGTTGGCATCAAACTTTATATTTTTAAATAACCATACCCGCACCGAAACAACTCGCGGCGATGGCAAAACTGAAACTGAGCCAAACAAGCCTGGGCATGTCATAGCACACACTATTCTTTCTCTACCCAGCGCAGTGATCAACATGCCATAGCTTACTGAGCGCTCTGTAACCACACGCGTGTTTCACCCGTATACGAACAGCGGTAGCGGAGCAATGATTTCCACGCACACAGTCTCATTCGTATCGTTTTTATGCAATGGTCGGCATACTAGCGCATTCAAACGATTCAATAAGTGGGACTGTGTGCATTCCTTAGCTGGCGCTCTTTGTATGTGAAACACACATGAGCTCAGAGAGCGCTGATCATTATTTAGGGGGTGCTCATAAGCATGAATATATTCCGCTCTCAAACCAAATCGATCAACTAAGATTTGGTAACTATGACTAATCCATGTGTTGAAAGAAAGCTTATCTGTATTAGCAGAGCTTAATGGCATCCTTTTATGAACCATACTTTAAGTTGAATGGAATTTGTCGAAAAATGCGTCAAAAAAATATTTATTAGTATTTACCAAACCCTTCAACTAAAGTAACGATTTGGTACAACCTAGATGAATATTAGAAGCTTTAATATATTTAGTTATTATTACCAACCCATGGTAATAGTTCCCAATCCTTGGTCACAGTTCCCAAATATTGTCAAAATTCGGGAACTAAATATCTTTAGTTGTCGAAACTAATCCTTTTTCTCAGTGCACAGTAGCAAAGTCTTGGGTATACGAGTTCGATAGTTAAATAGAATTGAAAATTTTAAACTGGTGTGAACCTTTCAATATTTTTTTTTAAATAAAGCTTCGAAAGTATTTTAGAAGTAAACCTTGATATTTTCTCTCTCATTTACCATCCATATTAATGTACTAAATTTACCCTAATAAATTGATTTATATTTCTTAACAGATGGCAACCATCTTACAAAATATTTTAGAAATAAACATATATTTAACCTCTCTAACAAGCATATTAAGATATTTCATTAAACTGACCTTGAATTTTTAACCAAGTGGCAACCTTCGTCAAAAAAATTCCCGTAAAAACCGTTTCTAATGGTGATTTCGTTTCTACCAAAAAATGTTGCCCTTTCACGGTGCAAAATGTGTTCGATGTTCCAGCTCAAGCATTTCATAATATTATCGTTTCAAGCGACCATTTGATTTTCAGGTCAACCACCTCCCCTGCCAAAGCTTCCAAGGGCAGAAAATGTGCCCTTATTTTAAGAAACGAACACAAAATTTTTCCACCGTTTGCCCTTATTTCAGAATCGAACACGAAAAGAGAATGCGGCAATCAAAATGCGACATTTTTTGGTAGAAACGAACAAAGCATTAAAATTCTTTCGCTTGACACCCATATTAAAATATTTAGTTTAACCTAATAAAATTGATTTTTAAAATATTTCATTTACCTGGTTAATTAAGTTGATTTTGAATTTCTTGAACCTCTTTCATTTGACACGCATATTACAATATATTATTTAACTTGTTGATTAAATTCATTTCGAACTCCAAAAGAGGTGGCAACTCTTTTCAGCTTTTATGGAATACATTGATTAAGAATTCCTTGCCTTCGACACCCGAATTATTGTAATATTTAATTTGACCTTTTATATTAGTTGATTTTAACTTTTCAAAAGGCTGAAGCCCTTTTCAAAAAATAGTCAATGTACATGTTAATCTAAGTGCATCCTTTCTTTGTGCCAAATTTTACTGCAATATGCTGGTTAGGTTAGGAGAGCGGGTGTGGAATCTTACATACTTTTACCCGGAGATAGAATTGTCCATTGCGAACTAATTACTATCCCTAATGAAGCGGAGGAGATCCAAAAGTTCCACCTACGCCATCTCTCCCAGACTGTTGAAGAAATGTGAACCCAAATGCTTCAGGTGCTTCATCTGTAGAACTGGACATCGACACAGAAAGTGGTCAATTAAGTCTTGCTCATCCTCATCCCGACAGCTTCTGCAGAGAGCATTTGTTGATATTCGCCACCGCTGAAGTATTGGTTCTATAGCACAGTGTCCTGTCATGACGACGGTAAGGACTCTTAAATACTGCAAGTATATTGAGATTCAGTAGGTCTCTCGTCTTTTTCCTACTAAGCCTAATAATCTTGTGATGTCACAGATTTCCCTTGATCAATTAGTGGTAGTACGGAGCAATCCGCTTCTTCTATTAGCGTATCTTAGCCGCAACTGGTCATCCCATCAGCTGACTTATTCCCTTCAATATTGCTATGTCCAGGCACCCAGCGTGATCAGCGTGGTGCGACATTTCCATACAATTCCCGATTTTACAATTTTAGATTGCCTATTGCCTTCGGCGCTGCTTAACTGTCACCAAAGATAGTTGCTTTGTCTTATGGAACCCTACTACTAAGTAAAAGACTAGCTGCCCTCTTTATAACGTAGATCACTGCTTGGAAGACACTGCAATTGTTCGGTAGGCGAAATGATCGGTTGGTCTACAGGTCCTTCAAGTAGACACAGGCTACGGTTCCTTGTTCCATCTTTGAACCATCAGTGTAGATTGATATACCTCCTCTGCTACTGCATCCCACTCTTCTCTGGTCGGTAAGCTAATAGGCACCTTTGCATTGTAGTCCCAGACGGGCGTAATGTTATCACTGCTAGTTTCTATGCCAGCTTTGATCCCATTGAGCCGGCCCCTTTTTATTTCATTCAGTATTGGCCTCTCTGAGCCTGAGGGCACTCTTTACGGCCGCACTGTGGATGAAAATATGCAGCGGTTTCAGGTTATATATCATGTTAGGCCCTTCCTGTGGTGCATTGCTCACTGCCCCCGATATACCAAGGCATGCGAGACTTACCACTTTTTTCATTACAGCCGTTTTAGTGTGAAAAGGCAACAAACATAATAGCACACTCAAAAACTTTAATAGGATTTTATTGAGACGTAGACGGATTAAAGCTTTATTTCCTCCAAAGCAGAGTTCAAGATAAAAATTAAGAAATTTAAGAAAATCCTCTTCTTAATTTATAATATTATTTCTTATTACATTACATACATACATAAAATCCTCCAACCGAAGTATTTGCCACACGTGCAATAAGCTCATCTAAAAAAGAAAGCCACTTAATAACAAATTAAAATTCCGCATATTTTTACGGCTTATGAAGTCTGGGCAGAGAAGAGAAATACCAAACAATTTAATTTTTTATTTTTCCTGCACCTAACCAAAAAGGAAGAAGAAGCTCCGCTTATGTAACAGAAAAAAAAATTATTCGCACGTTCCGAATTAACGAAGCAAAAGCGACATGGAAATGAAGCTCTCGGGCGCGCCTCATTAGAAAGTCAAATTCTGCGGTTAGAAGGCTGCATGGTTGAACTGTGTGCAAAATTAATTTCCACACATGTGAAATGTGGAGGAATCTGCGCCGCAGAAAGGAAAACTGAAAAGTGCTTGGCGGTGAAACGCATGAAATGATTGACTGTGTAATGCATGCTCATGCAGAAGATGACAGAAGATGACACAGAAGAGGTGGGATACAGCAGCAAAGAGGAAAAAATATAGGCTTTAGCGCTACCGTTGTGCTACACGGCGACAAATTAAAAACCGCAGCTGTGTAAAACTTCTGGGGGGTGGAATCAACTAGCTGCATATAAAAGTACTTACACATAAATTAATGCGTGTGTCTTGGAGCTGAGCCTCGGCTCCGTGCGCTATGAAATCAATGACAATGCTGTTGATAACAAAAATCGCTGAAAATACTTTTCTAAATAGTAGGAGTACGAGCAGCGGTAGCGACTTTGGTGTATTAGCTTCATTTTGTGCCGGGAATAATTGGAATTTATACGCTAATATGCAAACACCACATCATGCAAACACATCGATATCCGTTGAGTGGTTAAAACCACAAAACAGACAACTCAAAACACTGAAGCATGTAGCGCGGTCTTAGAGACAACTATGTACAGCTGCGGTTAGGAAATTGTTGGCGGTGAAACGCATGCCGGTTGGCGCAACTGCCGCCTGTAGCTAAAACTTTGCTCTTGAAATATTTATACATATTCCGTATGTGTTAGATTCTGCTGCTGATAGGTGCACGCATGTCTAACAGCGGTATTTAGAATTATACTATAGGCGCCTTGCTTTTGCGAGTGTTAAATGAGACTTAAGCCAGCGGGATTATACAACACAAACAGCAACAACATTTTTCATTTTGACGCGCCACAGCAGAACCGATGCCGACAAGTTGCTGCCACTCATGATGTTGCCACAGACAACTCCTTTTGCCCTATCTGTCTGCCTTTGTTTCGACACAACTCTTCCAGCTCTTACTACTACTTTACAAACTCCACAAACCCCGGTCCTGCGTGCAATCTTGTCGCCGCCGTTTTTGTGGTTGCTTGAGGCATGCAAATTATTTAGCAGCTTAGTGTGAAATTGAGATAAATGCCTTTGAGTTATGAGCGTCAAAGGATATGCAAATTATTTTGGATTTCATCCTTTATTTTCATTTTAAGGCGCTTTTAGTTTAAACTCACGCGCCTATGCGAAGGCGAGCGACCTCATACAGCGCTACTACAGTGGCTTTTCGACTTCAAAATTTCATAAATTTATTATTTACATATTTAATATTTATTTGCATGTATGTATATGTACATATCCATATGTATGTATGTACGAGTAGATGCAAAAGTACAAGTATTTACGTATATAGTATATGTATATAGGCATGTATTTGTGTAAGGCTTCTTAATTTGCTTATTAGTGGTTTAAGCGGAATTAAGAAAAATGTATTTTTAATGCCTTCTTCGGTGTACAATTTTTTTATTTATATACACTTTTATCGGTTTTGAATAATTTTACATTAAAAGACACAAGTATGGTATGTACTAGTTAATCAGCCAAATTTTGTGATTATTATACTCAAACAAATTAAACAACGATTATTAAGGCATCTGTACTCGCAAGTAACAACAAAAATAAACAGTTTTGCAAAGATAGATCCTGGAAAAAGTTTTCTAGAACTTTTGAGATCAGTAATGATTAGCACTAACCTCTATAGTGTGTCAAAAATTAAGTAAGGTACATTACGCTAAAAGTGAAAAGATGCCCTAAGTTCACTTTTTCCAAAATTTAGTTTTTGATACAGAATGACAGATTTTTCGTCTCTCCTGAACAGTTAAAAAAATGAACTTAGCACCTTTTCACTTTAGGTAACGATTCTGTATTTAAAATTTCAGCACTTCATCACAAATGGAAGTGTTTTTGATTCACATAAACGGGCGTGCCTTGCTCTGCATTAAACGTATTTTTATATTGTTAGTCCCTCTCACTACATCCAAAGCTCTTTTTTAATATTGTTTTAAAAGTACATACATATTGACTGCTGAGTGAAAGATCGACCTATCTCGAACACGACCTATCTCAGGAAAATTTTCATGAACGCCCTATCCCAGAATTTGGTTCAAAAAACGCCCTATGTCAACTGAAAACTCATTGAAAATATGTTCAGATAGGGCGTTTTTGAACCGAATTCTGAAGTAGGATGTAAAGATCCACCCTAGACTTAACTGTCATTGATGATGTTAATCCTGACCTTGTAAATGACTTACCAGAAGAATTAACTATTAAATTTCAAAATTCAAATTGCAATCAGTGATGACAGTTAAGTCTCATGTGACATAAAAAGTAGTTTTTTGTATAAACTACAGATAGGTCGTATTGAATATAAGCCGCCGACGTATCGAATTAATATACATACATTAGAAAAATTACTTCACATAAAATTACGATTCTGTTTTCAACTTCAAATATATTAATCCGTCAAATAGTTTTCACTGTGAAGATTTTTTTCACAAATTTTGTGTCTGTGAACAACAAAATTTGGGCTTTTTCTCAAAACCTTCCTCTTCAATTCGTCATTTCATAAAACGATAATTGGCCGCCAGGTCTATGCTAGTAGTATAGGTGTATACTGTATATGTGTAGCCAGTCAATTACGCCGGTTGCTGCTTTATTAAAACGAATCCAAGACAAGGAAAGCTCTGCCAGTGGCGGTTGGTTCAAAAATGGAGCAAGGAACCGGCGCTGGGTTTTACTCGTATTCCCTTCAGATCAGACATTCAACAAGTCCGGTTTGCTCAATATGAATGACGAGGGTTCAGTTGAATTGAAACTCACTGGTAAAGGGCGCTCACGACCCTGCAGGAAATGGGACTAGTTCGTAGCTAACTATTAGCCAACTTGCAGTCGACTAGTGGTAACTATTTATTAACTATTTCCTTTGGCCGTAACTAACTCCTTTGAAGGGCGATGACCGCAAAATAGTGAGAACTGGTTTCTTCTGCATTAGATGTCAACTAACTTGTAGCTAACTACCTTTGGACATAAACTATCAATAAAAAAAAGATGTTTAAAATTTTGTATATTTTTATTTATTTTACGTATTTCTTTTTTTTACTTTACATATTTGCTTATTGATTTCCATGTTCTTCGTAGGTAGTCTCATATTTGAATTCGATCACACATAACATCAAAATGATAATGTAAAATTTCGTCCTTTATTTTATTTTTCCTGAATATATGCGAAGTTCAGAAAAAAAGCGTATTGAAACTAATTTTTATATGAGGATATCTAAATAGAAACTTGTTAAGAAAACAAACTCCCGATAACGTCTGCATGTCTCCTGCATGACTTTACAACTAATTTAAATTTAGTTTTATCACAGCTAATTAAAGGTTAGTTATTTATCGAAATCCCGCAAAAAAGCTAACCAGAAGCTGGTTATTTTAATCATTTCATATCAATGCAGGGGATAGACAACTATGTGCTGTGGTGAAAGTGGAAGCTGTTAATCGAAGTACTGAAAGACTATCGCTTTCCGATGAAAACTCAACTGCCTGTGATGGCTGACTGGAGAGATAAGAGTACATGTTTTTGAGGTCGCCAAAGTCACATCGAAGGTGTAAGAAATTCTCAAAAAATATTTTGATAAGGAAATAATGTATTGACTTCAATACGTTTTACCACATCTGCTTACCGCTAAGGAAATCTTATAGTATGAATTTAAACGTTAAAGAATACAGTTTTCAAGTGCTTTTGAAAGATGAACCACCTCTACTTCGACATTCTGTGCTAACTTGGTGCCAGTTGGGTTTACTTTTTTTATGATCTTACCACCTTCAAAGTGAAAGCTTCTCCAAGTAAGAATGATCACATTTGTTCGTGTTTGTGATAATAACTATAAAAATGTATCATTATATCTAAGTGTTACAATCTGGGCCGTCGCCTCTCTACCTCCACTACTTCCGTCTCTATAATACTTGTTTTTATAGTTCAATAATTTACCGAATTTATTTAAAGCCGCTAACCAATGGCGGCTTTGAAATGAAATGAATGAGCTTGAGTGCGTTTTTTTTGTTTGTCTGGCCTACGTCTGGAAATGACGAGAAAGAACTTCTTTGAAATATTTGGTAAAGGTTTTGGTGCCAACGAAATTTTTCTTTAATAATAAGGCTACTTTTCTGGAATTTAACTAGAACTGAAAAACAAAGTAAAACAAAACAGTTAAAATGACTTCATTGGTACCGAAAAAAAAAACTAAGAATGGGAAAAGATGTATTTTTATGTTAGCATCAACTCTTCGCATCCAAACGCAATTACGCAATTAGTCATAGTGCCAATTAAAATTGCAGACGACAAAAATATTTACAACTAAAATATAAATTAATTTTAAACTTGAAAAAAGAATATATGTATTTAGTAGAAAAACATGTAAAATTGTTCCTCTCCCTTTGAACATAACTGCATACATATGGAAGTACAATGTACATGCACTTAGCCCCTATAAGTACAACTAAACATTTTTTTACTACAAATGAAACGCACTGAAAAATTATCTCCCACACAGACACACCCATAGCCAAATAACTGCAACGCCACGAATTAGACAGACACTGCTGGCATAATCAAGTGTTCAAGCGATCCAGCTCAACAGAAACTCTTGCAGGCAACCAACTAACCACATTGATGGTTCTTACCAAGACCTTGATACAGTACTACTCTCTTCTCTACCTCGGTCGAGCGCAACCCCATATCTATGTATGATGTAAGTATGTACCACAGCTCAGCTACCATTATAAGCGACATTAACACTTTTACGCCGACATTTATGTCAATTACCAAGTAGCACGCCAGCACTAAAGCCATCGAGCTGCCGCCTGAATGACAATCTCGCGGATGTGAAATCGTAATGCGAGTGACGACATGGCGTATGAGTGCTTTGCCAGCCATATATGTACATACATACATATATGTATGCATATTGTGGTAGTCAGCAGAAAATTAGCGATTTTATGGGTAAATGTATACTTGTATGTATGTGTATTAATAGCTCGAGTAATGAATTTGTGTTTGTCACAGGAAGCAAGTTTATAAGCGTGGCGAAACTTTTAATAACACATACCATTCTTGAATAGAAACAACAACAACAGCCCTTGTTGACAGTCAGTGGTAATAACCAAGCGAAGAGTACAACCAAGCGAAGAGTACAACCAAGCTACTACAACAACAGTGCCGTTGCCCTTTTTAATGTTTATCTGTTAACGCATAGATCTCGCATTCTATCTGTAGCGTCATCGTGCTGTTGGCAGTGGCATACTACGTTGCGATGGCGCACCGTGTACACCGTTAACTAGCGCGTGCTCTCCATGACATTTTCAGCATGGATCTGCGATGTTGAATTCATTAAAAAATATTCAAGTGTTATAAATTTACTGTTATAAGCGCATGCTTGTGTTGATATAAATTTCAACGATTTTATGTTGGCATAATTCCTGTTGCTGCTGACTCATAGTTATGCCTTCCCCGCTATTTTGTAAGTCTTCCTTTAAACTCCGCATCAAGGTATTCTTGTTAAGAGTGAGGAACGAAAATTGCTGCGAAGAAGTAGGTACATTTCGCATTTATTCTCGCCCATTCCACCAGGTAGTTGTTGTCATAATTTTTATTTTTAGTTGTTTTTATCCCTTACTTTCTTTATTATACGTTACTTTCATTGCCATTATTTTTTACGCTTTGGCATATCGTGCTTTTAATTAATACGTGAACTCACTCACAGGTAAGTCAAGCGCTTTTATGTCCATTTACTTCAGCGCGTAAGTAATAATATGAAGTTACAGGAAAAAATTATGTCAGGTATATACAAGTAGACATGTAAGTACGAGTTCTTATAAAATCTTACTTAGATATATATATGACTCCATGCGATAGTAAAATTTACACTCAAAAAATGAAAGATGAGAGATCTCGTGACTTT
This sequence comes from Rhagoletis pomonella, assembly GCF_013731165.1. NCBI lineage: Eukaryota > Metazoa > Arthropoda > Insecta > Diptera > Tephritidae > Rhagoletis > Rhagoletis pomonella. The sequence continues at coordinate 55,519,761 of NW_023458556.1, read as the reverse complement.
TGAAAACCAGTGTTATTTGAGACTGTTACTTTCTAGACGGAGTGATTTTCAACAGTGACTCGAAAATTTTATAAATTTCAATATGATTCTTCGAGAGATTTTTTTAGACCTTTTGAAACTTTCTAAAGATGTATTCGGTTTTGGTTTAGGAATTTTAAGCTTTTTTTAAGATTCGGAGTCAAGGGAAAACTCTTTTATTCCTTTTCGAAAATTGTGCTGGTTTTAGAATGAAAATGGTTTAATAACTTCGAAAATTTAGTTGACCTCTTAGGTTATAAAATTGGGCGCCCAAATCACGCGCAATCTGGAAAAATGTATATGTGTTTAAATATTTTAGTAAATTATACGAAATGGATGCCGAAAAATTTAAGTCAAATCTTAATTTTAGATCGAAAACAAATCGATAAAAAAATTAAGATTGTTTATCGACTTTTTGAAAAAAACCAAACCTGTTTCGGTAAAATTACCTAAAACAAACTAGATTTTCCCCTCTTTAAAATGAGCTACCTGGGGCCTTAATTGTACAAAAAATCTCTGAGCTTTTAAGATTTCTTCTATCTAAGAAATTAAGTCGAAAAAAATTTATAATTATTCATAGTTTTTAGACACGTACTCATATATGTATTCAGCAGAGTTGCTCTGACTCATACGGAAATAATACTTACGCATACTTCATAATCAAATCGCATTGAACTACCACCACCATCAAATACCACAAATACGTGTGTAATTCCAAGAAGTGCAATTTGTGTTCTAAGTGCGTCAGCCTCGCCTTCCTCTTCAAGCTACCCACACCACATCAACCGAACAATTCAAGAACAATTCACCATAATCATTCACATTTATTACGTATTCCGAGTGAGTCGCTCAGGTAAAAGTAAAGAAAATGGCGAAATTGAGCACAAATTTCGAAGGACCACAAGCACTTGCATTGTACACGCACGTAAACACACTCATCTACACTTACATATGTACACACGTACATACATACACAAAATTTCAGGTTAATAAATGTGAAATGCTTGACTTTATATGGGTTGAACAATTTGAATTACGACGATGTATTGAGTTGAAGTACAGGGTGGGCCAAATAAGACCTACCAAATTCACGCAGCAGGTCCATAGTTTGCCAAGCAGTGTGCGCAGTCGTTCCAAAAAGTTGCAAAGCCCTTGCACAGTGCATGGAATGCACGAAAAACAGGTTTTCTTATGGGAGTGCTCTTGCAAGCACTTGCGAGAATGAATACCTTTATTGTTCTGTAATAAGCCCCAGAAATCATTTCTGGCGTTTCAACCTCATTCTCGAAGAAATATAGGCCAATAACTTTTTCGGCCATAACACCGCACCAAACAGTGCATCTGGATAGGTGTAACAGGTGCTGGTGTGTTGCCTTAGGATTTTAAGAGCCCCACAATCTACAGCTTTGCTTGGAAATGCACTTCATCCGACATCAAACCCAGTAACTTAAAAATCAAAATGTGTGGCTGATTGTGTAAAACGAATAGCGTATTGTAGTCGTTGTTGGTGGTCTTGCTGTAAGCATCCTTTCTGATTTTCAAAAATAAAGAAGTTACATGGGTTTAACATTGGTAGTTCTTATTTGGCCCACCCTGTAGAAGAAATGATGCTACAGAAGAAAGAACTGTATTTGAAAGAACAAAAATGCAAACATATTTGATGTCGAGGCGAAGGAAGTGAGTGCTGCTTTTTGATGTTGAATAAGCCAACATAATTTATGAATTTTTCCCACATACACTGAAGAGCAAAACTGGAACAATAGAACGGAAAGTTGTGGTAATGTATTTCTTTATTTTACTTACTTTATGGTAATTCAAACTTGCATTTCACCTTACCGAAGTTTAACGAAAAGTTTGACCAAAAATTATTTTAAGATTCTCATATGGAAACTCGGAAAAATATGACCAAATAAAAGTGAACTGGATTGTTCCAGTTTTGCAGCCTCTTAGTAATTGCTGAAATTTATAATTCAAAGAGGAGTCACGGCCCATTTTCTGAAATTTTGTAATCAAGGCGCGTGGGATTTTCGCTGTGAGTGCTTTAAGTGCATATACCAAGCAAAACAAGCGATAGAAGGGAGAGGTCCAGAGACTACAAAAAAAATGTAATTTACCAGGCTAAGCATATCGGAGGGTCTCTGAATACCAATAAACTTCTGTTCCAAATCAATAACTACTGATTTTTCACCACGCTTAACCCAACCCCCAAACCCCGGCCCCCCTCAAAAAAAATATCTATTGTATGTGTACATTTACATTTTAACCATGTTATGCCTTAAAAAGCAAGAACTGTGGTAAAGTCGATGGTAAAAAGAAAAGTGACAATAAATGAAAATTTTGAGAATTTGCCAATTTCAGAGGATATTTTCGTAGGCTTTTATCTACTTTAATAAGACAAAGATCAGAAACATTATTCGAAACTGGGGCCAAATAGGTATAAATCCCAAGTTTTTAGAATCATGGAGTAAACCTGCGTAAATCCCAGATTTGAGTCCGAGAGAAAACTTGTAGAAGTGTTTGTAAATTCCACTATTCAATTGCGAAAATTCAGCCAATCTCATGCAAGACCTTGGGCATGGCGTTGCGAAAAACTCTGTGCGAAAGTATCCCAAGATGACCATAAAAGCTAAAATAATCAAATTGGTTATGGCCAGGTGCAAAACTTTAAAAAATCTACTTGCAACGTTTTTTTGTAACTTTCTTCTTTATCTGCTTGTGTTAATTATTGTTTTTATGGCCTTCTGATAAAATATACATCGGAAATGTGAAATCCGAAACTAGATTACAAATAAGTCTTCATATATTGCGAATATATCGCAACAAAAATTCAGATTATGTTTTACCGTTCCGGTTTTGCTTCTCAGTGTATCTACATAGTTCCACATATACACATAATAATATTTGTATTTACAAATAAATATGTATGTATGCAAACAAAGGTAAGTTGCACACCTTCGTCATTGCCTTGGAAAATGCCGCAAGGGACAAAGAACGCCGGCGTACAACCGAAATCGCTCACACAAACGGAATGACAATAATAATTCAAATATTCATTTATTTTCACGACAATCCCTGACATGAATCATATTTTCGGTGTATACCTGGTTATATTCCACGGCCATCCTACGAATTACTAATTTTTTCCTTTGTTTGATTTCCTATAGCCTCACAGAAGAGTAAATATAGAGCATCAGTTGAGTTAAATAGGTTACTCATACGTACTATGTACATAAATAAAGATTGCTCACACGTGCCGCACTCACACAAACACACCCCTTGAGGCATAGGTGCATACGCATGTTTATGTGAATCAGGACATACTATACACTCCCAGTCATTACATTAGCAGACGCTTTTTACGCTCAGTATGTGTGTTTAAAAATCATTAATTTTTTTTATGAAAATGTAGCATATTCTAGGTGTAAATCTGATTTTTGCATAAGTTAATCATATTTTTTATAAAAATTTCGGTCATGCAGTTTCGTAGCCCATTCAATTTTAATATGGTAAAGCGCAAGTTTCAAGTGGCTACAAAATGCCGTTGATTTTTTACAATTTTTTTTTTTTGTTGACAGTGTTATGCATTTTCTTCCATACAAAGTATGCTTGAGGAAAGTTTTATGTGGAAGGAAATGCGCAGCATCGTCAACAAAAAAATAAATCTCAAAAATCAGCTTGAAACTTGCACTTTGTTGTACTAAAATTAAATGGCCTATAGACTGCATTGCCGAAATTTTTCTAAAGATATTATTAACTTATACACTGCAGGTCATTAGAATAGCACACCCCTTTGTTGAAGCGTAGAATATGCTACATTTTTATAAAAAAATTATGAATATTAAACCAACAAAAGTAAAACTCTACATGCTGAGGGTCTACCAATCTAATGACTGGCAGTGTACACATATGAATGTAAAAGTATTTACTTCGGTACATATATATGTATATATGTATGTATATGCGACTACCTAGACTAAAAAGAATAGAATGTGCAAAGCTATGTATGCCTTCGTGGTAATATGAAAGTATTTGCCATTTGTATAAAACAAATTTGCACGTACACAAGCAAATTTAAGAAATTTCCCCCGCTGACCTCCGATAGATACGAGTACTTTGGCTGCGGAACATTTTTTATTGCATAAAAATATGGCAAAGTAAAATACCACTGAAATAATTATATATGTGCAATTTTGGTGAAAAATTTAATTTTGTTTTTCGTAAGTAATTTCTCGGAGTTTACAAGTTTTGAATATCTCAAAAACTGTTGTAGTTGTTCTGGTATCATTTTGAACGTTATATTTGTGGTTATAAAGAAAAATTACATAAAAAAATTTAAAAGTCAAAAAATTTATAAAAGTTTGAAATGAAAAAATCGTGTAAGCAAAATTTTTTTTAATTTGGCTAAATTTTTTTATGCAATACCTTCAACTAATCTTAAAAGATTCCTAAGTATTCAAAAAGGTGTTTTTTTCAACATATGAATAAGTTAAGTTAAAAAATGTTTGCTTAATTTAATTTTTATTTGAAGTTTGCAAAACATATTTTTTGCAAAGTTCAAGAATTCGTATCTAAAGAAACACCTTGAAAGAAATCTTAAGATCAGTATTGTGTAGACAAAATTTAGCTAAAAATTTATGTAAGTTTTTGCATTTACGATTTTTTTAATTTCTAGAATTTTTTTAGACATTGTTTTTTTTGGCAGAAAGCCGTTATATGATAAAAGTAAAGTTCAGACCAAAATTCATCCAAATAAAAAATAGTCGATTCCGATCATTCGCTGATTTGACATAGATTGACCCATATGTATATTTAAAATCATGGCAAATGCTGAGGAGTTTTCTTTTGAAACGTTTGTCTTGCAAACGTAAAATATAAAATATATTTTTTTTTAACAATTTCTGCTCTTGAAGATGAAGAAGTTGAAATTTAGTATTAGAAGTGTGATCAAGTTAAACTTTTTCTAAACTTCGCTGATGAAAATCAAGCTTTACGCTTTTAGCGTAATTTTGTTAACTAATTGGTTGCCGCCTAAAGGTCCAAGCTGCGATCGGACGGATAAAGTATTATCGAGGTTATTCGAATTTTGTGTGAAAGGCTGAAACCCACCATCAAGAAAGTGATTGGGTCTTATCAATAAGGCCTTCGACCTGGCAGACCAGGTACTCAACATACGCCAAATCTTGGAAAAGGCCAAATGAGAAGGAGAAGGAAATTTGATAAAGGTAATAACGTAAGTGAAACTAATCATTCAATCGTTAGGAAGACTTCCACACAATTCATAAGGCATGAACACAAATGCAATCATATCTCAAGAGACATTCTTTCTAATAACAATCACATTCTATGTAAAATTTTCACTCAAGGTTTGACCATTCACGTAAAAAGTTCCATAAACCATACACCTAAGCAAAGGCAAAACACAAATGAGAACAAATAAATGATGTAGTGGACATAGGTCAATTTAGTGCCATAAAGTATGCTTGAATACATAAAAGAGCAGATGTGTGAAGAAGCTATACAGTCCTATCACACCCCGTTTCATGTGTTTATACTTTACTGCGCCGAATTTATTCTTTGTAAGATTTTCTCGATAGAGAACGATATTTCCCGCTGTATTGGTACACGCCAAATTTGGTAAGAATACCTCGCTTAAAAGAATACGATTCATTGCACCCAAAAAAAAAATAAATAAAATTGGTAGATTTGCAAATCGGTCAGAAGCTATATATACATGCATTTAAAAGCTTTTTTAATTTATTACAAACCACAAAAGAGGGATGACAAAAAATACACTTTAATTCTCAACTAAATTTATCAGAAATTCATTGGCGTTAGATGGAATTCGCGCGAGTTAACTAACGTCAGCTGCCCGAATCAATTAACTTAATTGTTTGGTCGCAAACACACCCGAACATACACATATAAACATATGTATGTACACACCCATATACATGTACGTGAGGTTAAAGAAAACAAGAAAGAGAAAATTGTAGAAATCCATGCGATTATTCACTCGTTAAAACCGGGAAATTAAAGAAGCAATTGCACATCGAAATTGAACTGAGTTTCAATTGGTAGTTTTATTGGTGCGAGTGGCATGCGAAAAGCTATTAAAATAATCAACTACTGAAAAATTGTCAACTAGGAGTGCTATGGCCAGGGCTCGAAGTACTGAAACTCGATTTGGAAGTAAATGACGGGAAAAACCGTAGTAAATACAATAAAAATTTTAGTAGTAAAACAAAATGCTTATTCAGCTTTACAATGTACTTATTGCTGTAATTCCTGCTAAATAATTTCTAACATAGTATCTAAAATTTCTGGCTTAAAAAGTGGCTGATAATGGGTGTAAACTCGAAATGGTATTTAACATTTATGAGGCTTTAAAAATTTAACAAATAATGAAGTGGCACCTACGGAAAACAAGTTTCAGCATATGTACGTATGTATGTATGAAAATCTTTTTGATTCACTTCATACATAAAGTAAAATTTATTCAGAAACACAACCAAATTTAAATTTAAAGAAATGTGCGTAGGTTTTAAGCCCAGCCGAGCAGAGGAGTAGATTTTGAAATGTTTTCAAAAAACTCAGATGTGCACTCCGATCGGAGCACAGTCCGAACACTGGCTGTAGCATTGCAAATCCAACAAAGCGTAGTTAAAATGGTGTTGATGGTAAATGCTGTAAATTTTTAGAAGAAGACGTACGAAAGTGGAAAAACAAAAGGTTTGTACGTATAGGTATGTACACTTGTGGTCAACTGATTAAGTCAAGTGACATTTTGACTAGTTTTGGCAAATTTTCTTTTGTTTAATTGAATTGATTGTTCGATTTAATTCGTACTGATTGTGCAAATATTTTCAGTTTACTTATATATAAAGCCTTGCGGTTTTACCTGAAAAATTCACCACGAAAAAAATTTGTGTACTACAAGTTATTTCTTATGTCTCAGAACTCAATTAAATTTTGTATTGACGAAAAGTTGTAAAACAATCAACACACATTGTTTCTTCAAAAGCATGGTTCCTTCTTACCTAATAATAACCATAAGCATTTTAAAGCACCCCTTAATACCACATATAAACTCGATTTCGATATCGGAAAAATATTTTCTGACTGGAAAGTTAACTGTGAGTTTTTTTGCGCGGCATCAATCTATCCTCGTAAGTTGCTCATAATTTTGGAAAAAACGGATTTTATTACTTAGAGCAAGAACTACCGATTTTTTGAAGAAAAATTTAAGTTGTCAAATATTTTCTTGAACTAAAAATATCCGCAATTGTTTTCCCGTTCTTTTTTAGCTTGATTCTATATTAAAGGCTTTTTTTTAAGTTTTTCAAGACTCCGAAATTTTTAATAAGATTTTCGGCACCTATTGAAACTTGTACAAGTTTTATTTCTCTAGAGTTGTTAGGAAGATTTTTCGCAGATTTTTTTTACTTTTTCGGCAATTTCCAGGCTTGGACATTTGAATATTAGGTTAACTTTCAGTTTGAAACATATCGGTTTGTACCGTGGCTGGCTCCAATTGCATTATTCTCTACATACATCTCTCTTAGGGATAAATGAAGGAATGACAGCCCCAGGAGTTGTGTTGTGTCATGAATTCTCAGTTTATCTCTGATTTTGGCTATAGGATTTCCACAGCGTATTTCCGGCCAATGTTAATCAGGCAGTTGAGTAGCTACATACTAGTGTAAGGCATATTAGAACGGTAAATACCTTTAGCCAATGGTTATAAGGCTCTAGAATTGCTTAAAGTCCGATCGTAACTGATCGAGGAATTCCTTACCTCGCTTTCGCCTCGGATTGCTTCCAAATCAGTCGGATTTGTGTTCCAGGACACAGTAGATATACAAGAAACTAGAAAGGGTACCCTTGCGGGCTTTAGGTAGGCTCAGCTAGCACTAGGAGAAAACCCCGAAACTCTTTTGGGATTGTAGTAGACCAGCGACAGTCAATAGAAGCGCTAGCTCTCGGTTTTTGAGTCCTTAGTGGGTACTATCCAAATAGTTTCCATACGGTGGAGATTAATTTAATGTTTGACCCCTTTTATCAGAGATAGCCGAAATAATAAAACACGTAACTTTAAGGATTAAAGTTGAATATAAATTTAATGGAAATTGAATACTAGAATAATGAAGTTTGTTTTTAAACAATTAAATTCAATGTCAAGTTGCGAGATGCCGACTGCACACCGCTGTTGCTAATTCCTAACTGCTGACGTTCTCTCGGTCGCCCGCGTTCTCTGGTCGACCGTCATTTAATACCAGGATTGCCAACTGTCGTCGACACTTTTTTATAGCTACTTGGAGAATGGCGAAATTAAAGCATCTTCCTGCTCAGCTGCTCTACTTTTGCAAGACACATCTAATGAACGCTCTGGGGTGGGCATCATCTGCCTGCGATTTACTTGAAAGTAGTATATCATATACCTGCTTACTTCTCTGTATTGTAACTTAGTACAACGAACCAGTATTTTTGTGTGTGCCATCCATTGAAACGGGTATGTAAATTAAAGAGATAATATGGACTTAGATTTTATTTAACTAGGCGAAATATTTTTCAGCAATCTGACCAGCTACTACTTTAAGGCATTAACACCGTTGACGTCGTTATGCGCTTCGGTGTCCTTCTACTAGGGCAGTAATGCACGACTTAGTTTCTAAAAATGTATTCGCATTGAAAGCGGAAGTGGTAGCTATTAAAAAAAAAAGATTTTACGAAACAATTTAATTTGATGATTTCATCTGAATTTGCCTCCCATGCGGATTTACACATTGCGCCATCGTTAAGCAAACAGGTGCTTCAGGAATTCCTAATGGAAGTGTATTGATGATTGGTTATTTTTACGCTGATTTATTATAAAAAACTTAATGACTTTTAAATAAAATCGGCTAATAGTACTTTTACGTCCATTTAGGAGAATTTAATATCAATTTTTTTTTTACAGATAAATACCCTGCAAACCAAAGTTCCCGAAATCCCAACGAAATATATGAAGTGGTTGACACGAACTCGTAAAGAAATTTCTGTACGAAAAATAAAGAAAATTCTGAAAAAGTTCTGCAAGAAATTCTTAACATAGCAGCATTATTTTCATTGCTTTACCGATTTTCCTCCGAAATCTCGTAAAAGATTCGAAGCGTGCACAGTTTATTTCATTTTAGAAAATTCGTCAAAAAATCGGATGATATCTTTACGAATTCCTTAAAATTTTTCTACAATTTAGAATACACTGAACAAATTGTTTGCAGGGAAAGTAATATGCTAAGGGATTTTCTAAGAATTAGTTTTCTAAGAATTAGTTATAACTCAACTAAAAGCTTTCGCTTTATCGGCGTCTGTCTAATTTCACTTCGTCATGGCGTATACGCAACATCAACGCGCTAACCAATAAATTCCAATTTTCGCTGACATCAGCGCGTACGAAATGCATTTTCATTGATTACGAGCGCAAAGCATATCGGCCAACAACAACATAAACTTGCCTGCAACACTAAGTATGTTTTAATGTTTATTTAACCTCATCGCATGTAGTAAAAAGCAACAAGTAAAATTTGCTACAGCACTTAGACTGCCTCACTAAATAGGTGCGTGCATATGTATGTGTGTGCATTGGGCTGCTGTCAACGCGTTAACAAAACGTTCGTTTATGGTGAAAATTGTATTTTGTTGCACGTCGTAAGCTGCGCGTGTTTATGTAACGATGTTAAACCCAATGGGGTACTAGGTGTGTGCCAGAGTATACTTATCGGCGAAATTGATACGTTGCTTGACAGCAACAACTGCATACATACATATTGCGCTGCCTTCATTCATCTATTCATGTCGATACTTACGATGCATTTGTGAGCCACTATATTTAATAATGTTGCATGAAACCACGGCGGCGTTAGCAACAGCAGCAGCGAACAGCGATGTTGAGCAGAAAAATGTTACATATACATACGAGTACATACATAAATATGTATACATAGTATATAGTACATACATAAAAAGTAGCATAGCCGCTTCGTAGCCAAAATGGCAGAGTGTTCAAAAAAAAGCTGTTAATGGCAGCGTAAGGCACCAAATTTAACACAATTCATCGACACTCCATGTCAACACACCCACAATTGGTGTTTGGTGCAATCTGTTGCAGGTGTTGAAAGTGGCAAAACGATTACGTACTAGTAAAACTGGAAGTGAGTAATCGACAAATTCGCTTTTCGTACATTTTTTGCAATGTTTCATACTTTTAAACTGCACTGGCTAGGCTAAGTCGTACGAATGGATGCAAACGCTCCAGCCCTGAAAGTATTCAATGCGGTGGTACCCGCTGGTAGTGGCAGAGGAATGTCCCTGCTATCGGAATAACGGGTGAAGAAGGATCTGGCTTTACTTGGTACTGATGTAGCGATACAAATGGGGGACCCTACAGTTTTAGGCCGACTCCTAATGGCAGACTGTTTATATGAAAACCTTTTTGCTGTGATTTTTCTTCTTTTTTGTGGTGCGCAACTCTTACCAATCGACCTCAGTCCATAGAACAGCAATACTTTGTAGCAATCGAGACAACTTTATTAATATCAAAATAAATGCGAATGCGAGATAAAATGAAATATAACGCCCAAGGTGTTAGGAATGAGCTAAAATTCCTTTTTAATTTCCAGCTGTACAAATGTGATCCGCTTGTATTTTGCTCCATCCACGGCTATCTCTTCAGCAGTTTTTTACTGATTTATAAGCATTATCCTTCAATATATATACACACGTGTACAATGCACTTCAAATAGAGTAAGAGACTAAGTTTTGTACAAAAACATGGTAACACTGCGCTGGATGCCAGGTCGATGGAAATGAGGCCGCCGACGAGTTGGCACGAAAAGTCAAAAAGTACAGTTTTTGTATAGATTTTGTACTGAAGCAACAATTTAATTTCCCAACAATGGTATTTATGTACCCAAAGCGAATTCATAGTTTAATATGAATTGTAAATGGCAGAAAAATTAAACAAGAAAATCGCATAAACTTGTGTTTGTTTACTAAACGGTCGCATAACTTTGCAAATACCCGTCTAACTTACTTTCAGAGGAGAAAAAAAACCTAAGAAGAATAAATATCAGAAAATAAAATATCTTCCCAACTTAAAAATTTGTTTACGATCCAGTCTAATGTGTTTATATGTCATAAATCAATTACTTTGACATTGCTGCAGCTCATATCGTGCATGCGTACTCTTATCTCTTATATGCGCATTTATTGAATTTTTCAATTTCATTCTCACACAATTTATTTGGTTTCAACTATCGTGGTTTAAACAACCATAATTTATATAACGCGTAAGTGAGTGCTCGCTCGTAATGACCCCCGCCACCACAGACGCAGTTAAATCTTTTATGCAATTAATTTTTAATGCCTTCATAATTTGTACAATTAATGCAGTAATGTCTTAATTATTTAAATCGCAGCTGGATTTGCTACATTGTTGCAGAAAAAAGCAATGTAAATACCTACACTCTGCGAAAAAATTATGCATACAAGAAAATTATTGTTAATAAAAATTGATGAAATTTCGAACATTTGAATTGAATTGAATTGGCTTTGTAATAAATATTTGCTGAGTATAGTTGCACTATCGTAAATAATAAGCTGGAAAGCGTGAGTTCCTTTGTGCATTACCATTGGTACTTACCGGGTAGATAGTATCTCCGAGACTAACCGAATATGGTTGCCAACTATTCGAAATTAGTTACAAATTATGTTAAATATCATAAATAAAATTTTATAAGTAATATAATTAAACAGTACATATACACTCAAACTATGTAGTCTTCATCCTGGCGTGTTTCTGAAAAGGGTTGCACATAATTTTTAATGTAAGATATTTAATCAATTTATTAGATTCAAAATGCAAAAATGTTTTATTTTGTTTCCAAAAAATATAAAAATGCAACCCCCTACAGGGTATAGTGAGGGAGTTCTAGGTGTTAATGAGGGGTCTTCTACATTTTTTAGTAATTTTTTTGTGTGAATGTGTAATTAAAAAAAAATACTTATTTCGGATTTTCCCCCTAAAAGTATCCAATATTTACATATTTGGGGGGGTTTGGTATGCTTAGAAAGGAGACACTCGGAACAACTTTGTAACAAAAAAACACCTACCAGTTAAAAGTTAGAAACAATAAAATACGGTATTACACCTGAAAAACTTCTCTTAAAAAGCGAATGATACAGTTCAATTGCTCATACTCGAGATATAGTGATACCGTCCTCTCCGGATATGTCTTTGAAAAATCAAAAAAATCGATCACAGTGAAAATTTTTATTTCGCCATATTGTACAACAAATGTACGTATATATGCATAGTTGCAAAGCCATAAATTTACACATATATGTACATAAACAATCACTCATGTTTTATTGCTGTGCGTAGTATGCATATCTTTCGCATTACTCCCAATACATCAGCAGGTTTTATTTTGCTATGCACTTTTGTCGCAGCGTTAATTAACTCATTTGCTGCGTGTATACAATAAAAAATGAATTAATATTTAAATTAAGCGATCATTTAAAAAACAAACAAAAAAGTATAAAAATTGCAAACAAACTATTTACGCTGTCTACTCCAGATAAAACAAGGGAGCATACAAATAAAGTCGCAATTTTTTTTAATGACCAAAGAAATTGTATAAACGATTGAGTGTGATAAGGTTTCCATGAGCTTAAAATATGCATGCACAAGTTGATGATTTGCATTAGTAAAATAGTAATGGTTGTTAATGCAAATAAAATTATTCTGAATAGTTTATACACTGAACCCTATATACAAGTATATTTTAGTAAAACACTTGCTCTGTTTATTGACCGAGTGTTGGTTGTTTTTTTTCAGGGGAGCGAGCATCAAAAATTTTGCCTTCGTCAGTGTTGAAGTGAATAGCCATCTCTTTCGAATTAGCCCACCCACCATTTATAAACCCAGTCAAGCTCACAGTTATTTACAGTACATATCTGAGGCCCTAAACCACTTAACTTTTATGTGAATTATCGTGGGATTGGAATCGTACCAGACAACTCGGATGGCTTCATATTTATAGCATTGGAGCGTGGGTAAGAGAAAACTAAGTGCCGAGCAATTTCGTTGATGTTGCAGACAGAAAATAACGGGGACATATTGTCCTCAAATCGTTCCATGTAGCGCTGGTAGACACCATGGCCTATTAAAAGCTACGCAAAATGGAAATAGAGTCTATATTAGGCGATTCTTGCGGGCTGCTGTCCCACCTCTCTTTCCATCTAAAAAAGGGTTGCGGATTTTCTTATTTGATTATGTTCGCCGAAAGTCTAAAGGAGAGTAGAGCCAGTATTTCATGACTTCTCATATTTCTGATCTTTTTCGGCTATTTATCATAAGTACCGCCAGTTTCTCATCGCCTACAGAAATTTTCATCACATGTGACCAGTCTAATATAGTACCCAATTGCACAGTTGGCCTTATTTTCTAACTGTGTGGACGCCGTCGTACATAATATCCCATAACGTCCTCCTGCTTTTATCTGTACGGGATAATATTGCGTTTTTTTAGTTTGCACTACTTTTTATGGCTGTCTTGTAGACCTCTTCAAACAGTAACCGAAATTGTGTTGTAATTACCTGTCATCACTTTCTGTGAAGCGAAATCGTCCCAAAAAGTGGTTTACTGATGCCTTTAATTTCACCATCATAAGAATATCGCTGCAATAGCACGATACCCACGATCCAATCAAAATTCTTACTACAGGTCTGGTGGTTTTCAGAAAGTCTTCCGACTTTTTTCCCATTCATGTAACTACGGCCTTTATGACCTAGAGATATCATCTAGTTTGGACCATAAATCATTTGTAATTACTAAAGTGTATTAATTTTTTTACTATGTTCGTTAAACGGTCGTTGGGTATTGCCGTTTAGCTCGCTTATTGACATCTCATAGCCATATCTGGTCAACTTAACAACTGACTGGTTTCCCTCGATATTACGACTTCCGGTAACCTAGTAAAGATTGGCACGTTGAGATGACGCAGTGAAGCCAACGCGACCACGGTATTTCTCAGCTTCAAAGACGCTGCAGTCGTTTGACGTACAAAAATTCTAACTAATCTTAAAATCTTCCAAATTGACACCGACGCCGGCTTCTCGCCCAATACTGTATGTATCATTATCATGGGGCACTGATAGGCCTTTGTCCATTCTTGTCTAATCGGAGTACACTCAGGCTGCATTCAACCCATAGCACTGTTTTCATATTCTTTTTAATAAATTTGAAATCTACTCAATTTAAGAATAATTCGAGGCAGATTATTGGGTGTCAAAGAGCTGGGTTGTTCCTCTCTCAATACAACGCTGTGAAAAGCCTCAAACTTTGTCATTGCAAAGCCGGGCAGAGGCACAAAAAGTGTTCCGGCATCGCATTGTCTTCAAGGTAGGATGGGTAAATGGGGTTGTCGTGTATGCCGATTACAGATAGATATTTGTGCGACGTAAAGTGTTCGGTCAATAATCCACGCCTACGACAATTTAGTGAAAATTTAAGTCCTTTAGAACCACTTTGATGGCTACAAACCTCTGTGAAGCCAGTATTGATAATTGCGGCCATTGGTTCAACTGACGGGCATAAGAATTACTTTTGTCTTTAAAATAAGCAGTCCTATTTCGGGTTATCTCGTCAGCCATTTTATTACCTTTACCGTACATTTATGCTATCGGGACCGTCGGGACGCTAATAAACGCAACGATTGGCGTAATAAGCTAAGAGTAATAGTCATAGAGCCAATGGGCCCAAAGGTTAAAAAGGCATTTGATTGGAGCGATGATAAAACTATTTATTCCCAAAGCTGAAATTCCCTCCCTCAAACCATTACAAAGAAGAGCTTTTTTAACCCACAAATATTCCAAATCAAATTTATTTGTACCTACTTATATATATAAATGAAATATCTTTCGTATGACCGCGATACCTGACCAAATGGCTGAACCGATTTAAATTCTGTAAAAAGTACTTTTTTGAACCTTCTCTGTTGAAACCTTTTCTATTTAAAAAACATTTGAAATTTTTTGTTGTTAACAACAATTTGTTGTTGCTAAAACATAAAGAAAGCTGAGTTGTCGCGATTTCACAATTTCATAGAGTTTTCCGTAAATTTTATGTCACTAAACTGCAAAACGGCTTGACCGATTTGGTTAAAATTGGAGCATATGTCATTACTTTGAAGGAAATATTCCTACTAAAAATTTAATCGCTAGGTGGCGCTGTTGTCGGGATATTCCTAAAAACTGCATTTAGTTGCAGATTTGGATAATATTTGGAACATATGTTAGCCAATTGAAAAGAAATATTTGGACTAAAAGCTTACTAGATAGGTGACATTGCAGCCGAGATATTTCTAAAATTCTTATACACTAGGAGAATGATAGATATCTGTACCAAGGTACATTGAACAGGTAGTGTCAGTAGAGCAGCTGATTTGATTTATTTTCAAATTATTTGGTCTCGAAAATGTCAAATATTTTTAATTTTTTCTCACAAAAATTCTGAATTGTTAAAATCCATTTGCATGTGAAACCTTTTTCCATACAAAACAAGCGATTGAATAGCAGCTTTTGGAACGTTCGCCCAACTCAGCAGCACAACCGCTGATTACTGGCCGTGGATCAATGCTTCGAGAAGCAAACAAATTTACTAGGAAAGAAAGTTGCATCAATTTTTATTTTTTCCAATTTCAATTTTTTATTTTTTATAATTTTGTGTATTTCACATGGCACACTTTGATTTAGAAGAAAAAATTCAGAACAGTTTTTGACACTTTCGATACCAGAAGCAACAACAAAATACACGCAAATGTTGTTTTTGTTCTACTGATACTACCTGTTTAATGTGCCTTGATCTGTACATATGAATATAAATATGCCACAATAAAATGTTGAAAGCGCTTTTTTGATAGCACTAATATATCCTAAAACCAATTACGGTAGGGAACTGAAACTTCGTACGGACGCATTTATTGTAAATACCTACTTATGGTGAAAAGTGGTAGGCAATGCAGAAGGGGGCGTAGCACCTGCCATTCAAACTGAACTTTTCATATCGCTTATCCCTGGAACCGCTTAAGCAAACGGCCTGGAATTTGACACAGCTATATATGTTATTAATACCTTATGGCGAAAAGTGGCAGATATTCTTATATCGCTTATTTTGGAGAAAATTTAACCAATGAATAACGCTGCAGCCAAAATATAAAGAAATGTCTATGTGTTTGGTCTGCTTTGGCCCTATGTTTATTTTATAAAAAAAATATTTTTCAGATGCCTAAATGAAATTGTGAAAACGCACCTTTGTCTGACGCCCTTATTGCGATCTTTTGCATGTACTTCCAATTGCCGAAATTGCTCAAGGCGGCCGTTATTGGACCAGTAATACGGTGTTCACATGAGGCAACTTTAGAGGCGATTAATTGAGTCAAAAGTTGGCTGCCCCCCAACTTCATTGGAAGCGATTAGCTGAAAGTCCGTTCACACCAGGCGACTGTTGCTTTCAACTAAAATTTGCCTGCAAAATCGCCTTATGTGAACACTTTTTAAGACTCAAAGAAACCAGTTCATAAATAAGTAGTAGGACGAATTGAAAAGGAAAGATACGACCACATCCATCCAAGAAGGAACACGGTAGGTATATCAATGGCGTATTTCAACGATATTCAAGAGACCAAACGACTCATTTAGCCCATGTATGGGAAAACTTTTCATCCTGTGGGACAGCGATCTGTGCTTTTTAGTTTCATTATAAGGACTTTTATTGGCTTACGCATCGGACCAATGTTGTAGTTCCAAGATCATAGAAGATTTAGCACGCTGGGCAGAGATTTCACAGGTGAAAATAAAACCATCGGTAAAGCTCATGACATCAAAAGCGATTAGTATTCCATACATCACGGCGCTATTGGGCTATGTGTGAGGAGGATTCTGCTATTTAGTCGTTACAACTTTTTCAATTTACAGACTAATAATAATAATAGATTGGCGCTTACACATATGTTAGTGTTTGGCCGAGCTTCTCCTCCAACTTGTGGCGTGCGCCTTGATATTGTCACACAAAGCGGAGGGACCTACAGTTTTACGCCGACTCCGAACGGCGATTGTATTTTTATGAGAAGCTGTTTTTCATGGCAGAAATACGCTCGGAGGTTTGCCATTGCCTGCCGAGGGACGACCGCTGTTAAGAAAAACCTTTTTCTAAATTTTTTGCGATGTTGCTTTGACCAGGGCTTGAACCCAGGTGCTGGTGAGTGAAAGCGCGCACTGCTTACCACTACACCAGAGCGGCCGACCAATTTACAGACTGCTTTTGCTTTTAAACGCTATTTTTGCATTCGCCCACGCAAAAGTTGTTATTAGGTGCCGCGAAGCAAGCGGGAATTGGCTGGTATTTAAAAAAAAAATACTAATGCAAAAAATCTTCGAATTAACTTTCCTTAAAGTCAAAAGCTACATTCACTTTATTACAATGGTACATACAAATACCGTTATCAACTCATACGCACAAATACAACTTTATATGTACATACATATCTACTGATACTAGGGTAGTTACATACATATGTACATATGTATATCAACAATAGCTTTCATGACAAAAAAAACTGTAAATAGGGAAGCAAACTGGCTATATCTTCAGGCAAAGCAACACTTAAGATAACAAAGCAGTCGAGTAGAAAGAACAACAAGAAATAAGAAAACAAATAAAATATGGAAGAATAACAAAAGAAACAGTACTTGATTGTGTGAGGATATGTAGTATGTATGTATACTTATGTGTGTACATCATCAGAATATCAGTGTGTGCCATGGGGGACTAGTTGGAATGTGTATAACTGTGCTGCTGGGCCAAGTTAGCAAACAGTGACTAACAACAACAATAACAAAACAAAACAAATAAAAACACTGAAGTGTGTAAGGTGCTGCTAGCAAAGGCAAGTGGACAACAATGGCGCCAGGCTGAAAGCGGACAAAACAAAAATTTCTAGAATAGCAACAAAAAAGGGGAAAATAAGATACCGAAACAACAATACTAAAGAAAAGTTAACAACAATAAGAAGCAAGCGAGTGTTAGTTGAGCCGTGCAACCTTTCATACTTATTTGCTCCACTTCCGGCGATTGCGTACCAATACACGGAAGCGCGATAAAATCATAGACTTACATACGCACACATACATATCTACATACGGAGTGTGCTACTAGCCTAAAGCGGTCCATAATGTGCTCATACATGGTAAAAAAGGGAGGTTTCATTGCGAATTTTCATATTTTACGCAAAACGGCGTATCTTAGTCGTTGAGAAATTTGACAGAATAATAGGCAATTAAAATATATATCGTAGATACATGCATATACATAAATACAAAATATGTGGTCTGAGGCCGCAAATGTCAGTCTAAAATTTCCGAATCACATCAACAGCGGAAGGATAGACACATTTGGTATACTGATGGCTACAATACTGGCCGTGGAATCGGGAGAAAGGGGCTTATAGGAGTATACAAGGCAGTACTCAGCATGGGGCAAGTTAACTCTCACTTTCGGCTTAAGAAAGGCGCCATTGAAATGTGCCTGAGGTAGTACCTGCATATATAAAATATAAATGGACCAGAAAATGTACAGCATGGCAGCAAAAAGATAGGCCCAATCCTTTATCCCTATATAAAAATTTTGGTTGCGGTGCTATCTAACGCGTCCACTTTTTTTTATAGAAAAACATGTATCAAGTAGATACCGCAAATTCTACATATGAACCAATCCCTCTAATTTCTCAAACACAAACTCACCGCCACGTATTGGATAATTTTGGCTTGGAAAATTATTTCTTATCATCTGGTAACTTCATAACGTACATAACTGCCGAATTCACAACAAAACTCAATGCAAATTTTCAAAAGTCTTGGCTCCGTCGCCACCTAACGGGCCTATCTAAACTATCTATAACAATATCTTATTATATGCGCAAAGCATCCACAAGGAAATTATGTGAAGTATAATTTTGGTACAACTTTTGGAAATGGGCATGATTCCGCCCACTTATGATCAAATGCTGTGAAATGTGTAGAAAATCTTTGAAATCGCACAGTATTACGCTCACCTTCAATATAACGGTAATTTACAGAAACACGAAACTGACTCAAAATCGATGACTGCAATAAAAACTTATCGGAAGATTAGATTAATATAGATTTTTGGATAATGGCCATGGTGCCCTCTACTTATGACCACAAATGTGTATTTCTGTAAATGATTTATCAAATTCGACCAAACTCGGTGCACGTAATAACCTTGGTTCGGAAAAGCAATTTGTTGAAAATCATTCAAATCGGACTAAAATAACACTGTTATAGACCTTAATTAATTGGGCATGGCACCGGGATTCGGGATGCCCCGGACTTTTGGGAATATTGTGAAATTTTTGCGGAATCATTTCAGGATTTGTCGGGAACTCTCACGCCCAGAAGTATATTTAAAGCATAGCCCTAGACTTTATCAACATCCAAAAAATAAAGAAAAAAATGTCCGGCAAATTTTACATTTCCTTTTTGCCTTAAAAAGCAGCACACGCAAGGAAAAAATTATTGGCAATATTTTCCCAGTGCACTCGAGCTTTGAACTTTAGTGTTTAACATACGTATTTCTACACATGCGCCGCTAGTTATTAATCGTGTCAATGAATGATTCAAATTCGTGCTTAACCCGTTTGGGACTGCGCTTTTGTTATAAGAAACTTTGCGGAGATTCCACAAAAAATTAGGATGATCCGCTCAAATTAAATCCAGAGATACATATGTACTATATATGTTAAAACAACTACACACGCATATCTCCATGCATGCATATGTACATATTTCAGTTTCTGCGCTTTCATTGGCAACAGCAATGATTTTCTCATCTTGTTATTTTACGCTTCTTTGTTTTGTAGCGTCCCTTGTGTCCCCAACTTTATACAGCATAACAGAATTTCTTTTCAGGCATTGTTGATAGAAAAATTCTTTGCTTATCGCAGCTGCATTCATACATATGTTTGTACGTAAGTACATATATAAATTGAAGAAAGTTGTAAATGGAGACGGCATAGAGTTGTAAAAACTTGTAATGGAAATGAAGGTGTAGAAAGAAGTGAATGCACAAAAACTTGCAGTTGTACTCGGAGGGGATAGTAACAATTACTTCAAAACTTGGTGATATTTGAATTTTACAACTCCAATGGGTGATTGCGTTCAGAGCTTGCGCATCGGTATGATGGCATCACATTTCATCCTGTTATACTTCTTCAAAGGGTTTGCTATTGTTTTCTGTTCACATAAAGAACTATTTATATATGTTTTTTGCAACATTCAGCTGATGTTTTTCTGTTTATCGGAGACCGAATATAACAATTTGATTGAAACGAAATTGCTAAAGTTGGGCACTATAAAATAATCTAGTAAATTGCACAAAACCGAAAAAATGGCACGATGGTGTACGAGTCAAACGGACTCAGCGGCTCGAAATACATGTCGGTATGTGGGCACAGACCACTTTTTTTTGTGTGCCGTTTTTATTAACTGACACTTTAATTACTGATTATTTGTATGTATATAGTAAGCGTTAAATTCCCAAGTGGATTGAATATTTTTCAGTTCGAGTTCTAGTATCATCGGCGACAGAATACAAAAAGGTCTCAACTCAAAGACAGAGTCCCATCTTCCCTTTACCAATAGAAAAGATTTCCTGGTTTTAGCAATATAACGGTGAATGAGGCCTTAGCCTTTGCTTTCACGGAGGATAATATTATTGATCTAATCTTAGATTCTAAACATCCCTGATGGTCTCAGATTGATGCATTGAAATCTAAAGGCATTGGACTGCCTTCTAGGGCCCACGGAAAAGAGCATTTTAAAAGGGAAAATCTTCACGATCTTTTGAGATTAGATCATTTCCAATCCTTGAGTGCATTCAGAACCAGTGTTGCCATGGATAAATTATTTATTTTGTCAAAATCTTCTACCAAAACTAACCAAAACCTACCAAGAATTTTTGTGAGCTTTTAATTTTTTTTCAGCGTCAAGTTTACTTATGAAAAACGTAGATAACATCACCTTAAGTAAAACTAAAATACAGTACAAATATATGTATCTTCATTGTTATTGTTATTACGTGGGGAATACTCCGATTGCGACCTAAGGAAATCTATTGTGCTAAAGCCTAATTATAATCACTCCAACCTTAGACTATTTAAGGACTTCAGCACTTTGGTGTTTCAGTCTGCTATTCATTATAAGTGGGCAGTCACATCTATGTTTTAAGGTTTCCTGCACCAGCCCAAAAAACCAGCAGTCTGTCTCTACATAAATACCCATTTTATACAAAACTTAACTTGCAGTGTCCCATCACCTCCTCCCGGCTAAGTTCAAGGAGTTTTCGGAGATCCTACTGTAAGGAGTTACGGATCTCTTCGATTGTCATTCAGAAACTTTCCAGACCTTATAAGCACTCAGTATGCTCTAAGTATCTACAATTTTCACAAAAACTAGTTACTGTTGTAATAATCCATCTGGGGCTAAACTGCCATCGATTAAAGTTACTGTTAGATTTCAAACAATGTTTAGTTTCTCAAAAAAAATGTCTTGCTTACATAACTTATACAGTGTTGCCACTCTCATGTTTTTTGCCCTACCAAAAAACGTACCAAAATGGTTTTGAGAGTACCAAAACAATTTTTTTTTGTGGGTAACAAAAGAGAAATAGTTTTTTCTAATTTATTATTTTTCAAACAAGAAACAAAAATTTTTAAACATAAATTAATATAACTGGTTAAAAAAAAATTTTTTTTTTCAAACAAAGATTTTTTCACAATGTCGATGTACATTAATTTTTATTTTTATTTTTTCTGTTATTTTTTATAAAAATATAGTTCGCACTATAACAACAACCATAAAACTGTATTTTTTAAAATGTGTTCAAAACTCAGGAAAAATTCAATCAATTTTTATGCAAATCTTCAAATTTTTAAACAGATTTTTACAACTTTTTCGAGTATGCACTTAATGAACTTAAAATTACTATTTTCAACAATTCAAAGAACATTTCATTTTAGCAATAAATAGCTAACGGTTTGGCATTGAAATTCTATTCAACCTGAGGTAACTTATGACCAACGTTAGCGTCGACATTTCCATCCCTATTTTGTAGCCCAATAACTTTTGAACGTGGCCAAGTGTGTTCACAAGCCACAAATTTATTGCACTTCAAATTAATTTAGCTTTCTTGCTTGTCCATCACTCCATTAAAACTAATCTGTATTTATGCATTTACTCATTGAAAAGTCAAGAATGATAGAATACAAGATTGCGCCGTTCTGTCGGCGATGTCATTTCTCAAGTAAAAGCAAACAAAGCCGAATAGGAGGATAAAAGAAAACGTCAAAGCAGCCAATGATAATAATTAATATTGTTTCCCTAACTGTCGCTTTTAAGAAAAAAGTACCAAAATCAAAGTACCAGCGTACCAAAACATTTTCAAAGTACCAGTTTGGTACGAAAGTACCAAAATTTGCAACGTTGAATTAATAGCGTAATTTTCGTTTCTATTTTCCACCTCGTTATAACAAAATTTATGTTTTCAAACGCAATCTAACAGAGCAACACATAAACAACAAAGCAACACAACAACAAAGATAAAGAGGGTCGACAACATTGACAGCTCAAGTAAATAAAGGTTAAATGGCAAAAAAAACATATTAAATGGCCCTTTAAAAGATTTAAAAAAAAGAAGAATTTTAGTAGCAGCAAAACGTTGATACAAAAGGGTTAAAGTTTCGATTTACGACAATTATCGCTGTCAACAAGTACTTGAGAAGCGCGGATGAAGCGCCTGAAAGTGGAGTGGGCGTATTTTTTTTTTTTAATGACTGAACTAGAAGCAGACTGCTGACCTTACTCCACAAATACGTAAATGGTTTTCTATGATAAATGTCACACCTTCTTTCAACTGACGGGCCAATAATTAAATTGTGCATTTTCAAAGGTGTATATTTTGTAATTGATAAGGATGCATCTTGCAAAAAAAAAATTTGGTAAATTTTATTAACACACAATGTATGGATATAGTATAGAAGCATACATACATATGTACCAAAATAAGTATATACATATAGATTTCAACAAAAAGATGATAAAGAGTTAGAATTGTCTCTTTAATTGGAATTCTGGAAATTACAGCGTTACATTTCTATCGCCGCGAATCTCTAAATTAATATCAAGTTAGCCTAAAAATATTCAACGTCACCATGGAAATAATTCATATTGTCTCTACTTCAAAACTCTTAATTGGTATTTTTTTGAAAGTATTTACATATAAAGTGGGCAGATTTTTTTCAAATTACAAACACCTTTTATTTCAGCTTTTTATGGAAGATAAATATACGACCTTTGGAAGAAAGTGAACTATATGCGAACTTCCAGTGGAAAGCCGATATTTTGCCTACTTTCTAAATACGTGTAAAACAATATTTACTAACCATGTGTCTTCTCATTTGTACCCTTTCTATCTGGGTTATGCCTCTTCTTCTTTCCATGGCTGTCAGATTTCGATCTTCTTACTGCAGAGCACTGATCACATATAGCTTTTCACTCCTTGACCTATTGAAGAATACAAACCCAGTATAATCTCTCCTTAACACTCTTTAAGATTTTCTTGGTTACCAATCTTCCTCATGTCGACATTTGTGCGACTCATAGAAAATTTCCGAAACTCTTAATATTTAACAACTACATACATAAGTGCCATATTGCCAAGTTCGAAAGTTCCTTCGGACATTACCGTAATTGTTTGACATTTTCCGTTCCAGTTTCTTTTCTTAATGAGCTCAACAAGGCGTCTATTACCTAAGCTGGCGAAATTAAAAACTAACTGGCGATAGTTAATACACAGTTTTGACAAATTTTTGCGCATTTTCATTTGACCACTCATTATTTCTTAAGGATAGTAACTTGATTTTGAACCGAATTCACAAACAATGCTATCCATGTTACCGCATAACTTTGGACTGCGTTCGTTAACCGATTTCTATAATTCTTCTTTTAAAGGAAAGGAGTTACCTCACAGGTGGTCCCAGTCTAATTTAGTTTAAAACCGATCATTGGATCATGACGAGATTAAGGATAATCTTAAATTTTTATATGAGACTTGAAGTCTGTTTTTCTTTTTGCTTAAAAATTACTTGTTTTGTAAAAGAACAGGCTTTAGCACAAGAGCAAAAATTTGACACAGAACCAGTTATTTTACAAATTTTTCTTCTGTTAAAACTAGATTTTTTTTTAATATTTTTATCAAAAAACACAATATCTGGGGTTATTAATTAATTTGTCAGAAACTGTCAGACCTATCGAAAAGTGATGTGTACAAAGTCTATGTTGTTGGCTTTCATTTGCCGTATATTATATTAGGAATGTTTAATTGGTTCATAAGATATACGTGATTAGGTGGAGCCACTTTTTGTTTTAAGCTGAATAACGGTAAATTAAAAATATCTCGAAAACGTATCCATAGAATAAAAAATTAACTCGACTTTTGGAATCAGCGGGCGATTCCACATGGGAAATGGATAGGGGCATCCGTGGAACAAAAATCAACCACAAATTTGTAATCCAGTACTATTTTTCAAAAAAGTGGAAAAAAGTCAAAATAAATTTCTGGGCTAAATTAAAGGTTAAGACGTATGTATATAACTAGTAAAATCTCACGGGAAATATTTTCGTAAAACACTTTAACCCATTAACTCCCGCCTGAAGAAACCTTTCAAAAGGCAAATTTGGAATTTCGTTAGAGGATTGATGTGCTCTCCTTTTTTTCATAAATTTTTTATTTTAATTTTTATATATTTTTTTTCGTGAGTGGCATAAAGATTTTTCCTGAGAAGACCCCTGATAAAATTTTCCGAAGAATAATTCTCTACAACATTTTAATCCTCTCACCACCTTCCAAGTTAGCATTTTGAGATGTCTCTTGAAGTTAGGGTCAAAAACGAATCCTTCAGGCGGTATCTAGTGGGTTAAAATGTTCCGCGACAACATTTCCCAGGAAATTTTACTGTATACATACATCTTAGCCTTTAATTTAGCTCAGAAAATTATTTTAACTATTTCTTCGGAACATGAAAATTTTAGTAGGCCATAAAATAACAATACGAGCTAACTTACTGGATATGTATAGTTTCAGAAAATATTAGCAAAGTCCGCGCTGTGTTCGGCTGTCGCACAGTGTTATCGAAGTTCGATCATATAATTCTTTTATAAGTAAAAAATATTTTTTAAATACGCATTGCTATGTAAATTGAAAAAACTTAAGCAAAATGTTACTTTTAACAAGACAAATTGCTGCGTTAGCCACAAACCCAAAAAGTAGACAACAACATGCAGTGATTTACGCTAATGCATTTTTAAGCGCGCAAAAGTTGACTTGCAAATTGCGTAAAGTAAAAATACCGACAAGTAGTTAGCGCTAAAAACATCGTACAATGGATTACATTAGTAAAACCAAAAAATTAAAAAAAAAAAAAAATGAAAGAACAAAAAGACACTACCGATGATAATTTAGCGCCCCATAAAGGACGAAAATGCTTACGTTGACACCACTAACTGAATTATGAGCGAATGGCAAGCAGAAGCTCGCAACTGGCAACGCGCTAAGTGGGCATAAATCAAAGCTAGCAGATATTTAGTTAGCGCACAAAGCAGTGTCGTATACGAAAGAGATGTTTGCTGGCTGCCACCACGACTTCATTGCTCATCTTCAGCTTTATCTGCATCCTCAGCTTCAGCTGCAGTTACAGCTTCGTCATCATCTGCATTTCATCCACTTACTGCAGCGAC
>NW_023458556.1:55491553-55493732 GCF_013731165.1 Rhagoletis pomonella | reverse complement strand
CCGTCTTATTCGCAGAAAAAAAGTTGAAATTTGTAGACCAGTGTAATGTAGAAGCAGTGGCTAATGTAGAAGCATTAAGAGGAGTAAAAAAAAAACATTTCACGTGAATGAAAAGGGAAAATTTACTTCGTAGAAAGGATAATAGAATTCTGCTTACTGGATAGGTCTTTCAGCGCATTCGGCACAAAGGTTCTGGTCAAACTATATATCAACAAAATCAAGGAATGTTGTAGTGACTCATAGCACTCATAGCTTCCATTTCAGGCGTAGTTGGTTTGTGCAGCGAGCAGGATTTGTAGCTGGCGCTAAATACACGGTACGGTAAAAGCATAGAAATATTAAATTGATTCGTGTGAAAAGAAAATCGAGAGTTAACTGCTGAAAATAAGTTGGCTATGCACTGTGGATTGGAAAAAAGAAAACTTAAATATTTCAAAAATATTCAAAGTAATTACATAGATATATTACAGACATACATGCATACCTTTTGGGCTATAATTATATGTACACTTGTGGTCAGCTGATTAAGTCAAGTGGCATTTTTACTAGTTTTGGCAAATTTTCCTTTGTTTATTTAACGTGTATATTTTTTTTTTTAAAGTTCAGCACTTTACTTAACCAGCGCCACATAAATCATTTTTCCAACTTCGAACAAAAATTATGAAAATTCAATAAACTTTAACTTCTAAACTTTTTTTATCAAATTATCGAGCATACTTTATATGGAACACAAACCGTCAACCAAAAAAATTATTAAAAATCAACGCGATTTTCTAGCGTCTTGAGTTTTTGAGTGCAATTGTTAAAGTTTGTTGAATATTTGTACGAAGTTTGAAATGTGGACTTATGTGCCGCTGGTTAGATAAAGTGCTAGACTTTTATAAAAAAAAAAAATAAACATTAACTGAGCTAAAGAAAAATAGCCAAAACTAGTCAAAACTCCACTTGACTTAATCAGCTGACCACAAGGGTATTATTAATTAATAATTAAGTCTATATTTAATGCAAAGACACGAGACAAAGTAAAGTCGGAATTTTAATGCTTTCGTCCCCTGGGATTGTTTTATATCGAAAAAAATATCCCGTTTTTTAAAATAAAAAAATATTTAAAGGGGCTCTTAGCGCTCAAAGTCTACCATGTACTTTATATGGTTCTAAAACTATGTATTTTGCATGGAAATGGTACAGAAAATCAATCTTTTTCAATCAGAAACATCTCATTATCTTCAAAAGACTTAAAAAATAATACCCGATGATTTATTTAAAAATTTCGTAATTTTAAAAATTTTGAATAACTTTCCCCATTGCATCTTTTAGGGCATCCGTATAAAATTTGTATATATGAATGCAATGTATAAGATTTTAAATTTTTTTTCCCTTCCTGCGTGCCCGTTCACCAAGGAGTCAGTGATCTGTGGTCGTGGATATTAACTTAGCGATCTTTCTTCTTGACCTCCTTAAGAGGTTTTCTTTGGACCTCCTTAGGAGGTTTTCATTTTTGCAATTTTGCAAATTTATAGCTTGCTTCAACGTGACTAATCCATTCGTGCCAACTGAAACCGTATTTCTTGATTACTGCAAAGTTTATTATCTCGGCTTCAGGTTAATCAGGATACCGACGGCTGAGTGAAAGATCGACCTATCTCGCCAGCCGGTTCGAAAATGACCTGTTTCAGAAGACTTTGCAAGCACGCCCTACTTCACAATTTGGTCGAAGAACGCCCTAACTTAGAATTTAACTGAAATACCTTCTATCTCAACTGAAAAAATAACGAAGGTATATTGAAATAAAGCGTTTTTGAGTGGATAGCTGAGATTGGGCGATTTTCTACCAAATTCTGAAATGGGGCGTTCTAGACGATTTCTAAGATAGGTCGTTTTCTAACTGGTAGGCGAGATAGGTCGATATGCTCCATCTATAACCAATTGTCATTCTTCAGAACTGTATATCATCTTATGGCTGGGAAGCCAGACTAGTGAGATGCCTTTTGACTCGGCCACTTTCATATCTCATTAATTTAGAATTTAATTCCAGAAGTACTGTCTGGCTATCTGAGAATATGTATTATTTTTGTGCTCCTCTACAATTTCTTTTCAAAGCGCTACAAGCCCCTTAAATTTTCAGCCCAATTAAAAAAACGGCTAGTAAAGTTAGATAGTCGGAAACAGGGAGGAGAGA
>NW_023458556.1:55480586-55491453 GCF_013731165.1 Rhagoletis pomonella | reverse complement strand
TTTTTTTTAATTGGGCTGAAAATTTAAGGGGCTTGTAGCGCTTTGAAAAGAAATTGTAGAGGAGCACAAAAATAATACATATTCTCAGATAGCCAGACAGTACTTCTGGAATTAAATTCTAAATTAATGAGATATGAAAGTGGCCGAGTCAAAAAGCATCTCACTAGTCTGGCTTCCCAGCCATAAGATGATATACAGTTCTGAAGAATGAAAATTGGTTATAGATGGAGCATATCGACCTATCTCGCCTACCAGTTAGAAAACGACCTATCTTAGAAATCGTCTAGAACGCCCCATTTCAGAATTTGTTAGAAAATCGCTCTATCTCAGCTATTCACTCAAAAACGCTTTATTTCAATATACCTTCGTTATTTTTTCAATTGAGATAGAAGGTATTTCAGTTAAATTCTGAATTAGGGCGTTCTTCGACCAAATTGTGAAGTAGAGCGTGCTTGCAAAGTCTTCTGAGACAGGTCATTTTCGAACCGGCTGACGAGATAGGTCGATATTTCACTTAGCCGTCGGTATCCTGATTAACCTGAAGCCGACATAATAAACTTTGCTGTAATCAAGAAATACGGTTTCAATTGGCACGAATGGATTAGTCACGTTGAAGCAAGCTATAAATTTGCAAAATTGCAAAAAGGAAAACCTCCTAAGGAGGTCCAAAGAAAACCTCTTAAGGAGGTCAAGAAGAAAGATAGCTAAGTTAATATCCACGACCACAGATCACTGACTCCTTGGTGAACGGGCACGCAGGATGGGAAAAAAATTTTAAAATCTTATACGGATGACCTAAAATATGCAATGGGGAAAGCCATTCAAAATTTTTAAAATTAAAAAATTGTTAAACAAATCATCGGGTATTATTTTATTAACTCTTTTGAAGATGATAAGATATTTCTTGTTGAAAAATATTGATTTTCAAGGATTCTGTACCATTTCCATGCAAAATAGTTTTATGACCATATAAAATACATGGTAGACTTTGAGCGCTAAGAGCCCCTTTAAATATTTTTTTATTTCAAAAAACGGGGTATATTTTTTCGATATAAAACAATCCCAGGGGACAAAAGCATAAAAATTCCGACTTGACTTTTCTCACGGCATATGAACGAACTATACCGGAGAATACCTAGTATTTCCTCTGCCTATTTTTGTCCTGGAAAACTGCAATTCGAAATCTTCTTTTGGTTCTGGCTGGCTTTAACTCTAAAAACTTTTATAATTTTAAACGTTTCGTTGAGATAATACACAGGCTCTTTTTAACCTAACCTACCCAAGACAGAGCCAAGAATAGCGAAAGAAACTAGCAAATATTCATAGCTATTCATAGCTCTCTTTTTCGAACCATTCACTTACAGACTTTAATATTGATCTCAAAAGGATAGTCTGCTGCGGCACCCCAAGAAGTTGGAAATATGGATTTATGTGGCGCTGGTTAAGTAAAGTGCTGAACTTTTGTAAAAAAATATACACATTAAATAAACAAAAGAAAATTCGCCAAAACTAGTAAAAATGCCACTTGACTTAATCAGCTGACCACAAGTGTACATATAATTATAGCCCAAAAGGTATGTCTGCAATATACATATCTGTGTTCATATGGAAAAGTAGCTTATGTCGAAAGGCTGGCTTTAGTATAATGCGGCACTCCCTTTATTCTTTAAACGACAAGGAATTTTTTGATGACACTTAATAAGAATATTGACTTGCTAGTATCGGAACTACGCACGTTTATTTGCCAAAAGTTCTTCAACAGCTCAGCGCCAGTGAGTCATTCGCTATCGTATGCTGTGAATGCCGATTTATACTAAAGCCAGCCTTTCGACATAAGCTACTTTTCCATACGAACACAGATATGTATGTAATTATTTGGAATATTTTTTGAAATATTTAACTTTTCTATTTCCAATCCACAGTGGATAGCCAACTTATTTTCAGCAGTTAACTGTCGACTTTCTTTTCACACTTCAATTCCAATCAAAAATTACGAATCAATTTACCATTTCTTTGCTTTAACCGTACCGTGTATTTAGCGCCAGCTACAAATCCTACTCGCTGCATAAACCAACTACGCCTGAAATAAAAGCTATGAGTGCTATGAGTCACTACAACATTCCTTGATTTTGTTGATATATTGTTTGACCAGAGCCTTTGTGCCGAATGCGCTGAAAGACCTATCCACTAAGCAGAATTCTATTATCCTTTCTACGAAGTAAATTTTCCCTTTTCACTCACGTGAAATGTTTTTTTTTACTCCTCTTAATGTTTCTACATTATTGGCATACCTTAGCTTGGCTTTCTTTAACAATCTGCTGGCCCTGCGTGGCCAGTGCCCATGAGCTACATATCTCTTCTCAACTACCAGTTAATGTTCTACGGCAGATTGTTGCTTTTTCAATGGAGCTTATGTTAAGTTACCCTAAGCTGATGCTGATTTTGGCCATAGGTGGTTAGTTGGCCCAAAGGTAAATGTTCAACATACTTTTTCCCTCCCCTCAAGGAGCCCTCTCCGCACCTTTGGCTTCTTTTAACTCCTCCAGGGCAAGCAAAATTGAATTAAATATCGGCCATTTTGGAGTTCTAAACTTCTTTTATGTGCTTGCATATTGTTTGTATGCGTTTGCTTTCCTTGTTGCTGTTGTTAGCAACAAGCAATTTAACTTAAAATTAGGTGCGTATACGTGAGATTGCAGTGCAAAAATGTTTTCTTTGTACTTCGTAATTTATTGGAAGCTTGCAGTTAGTTAACTATGTATATACACCCATGGATTTGTTTTTCTGTTTGGAAATTTAAGTAAGTAATTAAGCTACCACCAAATTCTCCAACATTTTGTGTTTTGTTTTCTGAAAAAGATATTTTTTTTTATCTTTTGCTGAAAAATTTGTAAGCAACATGTATTTTGAAAAAATTCCTTTATTAAACGACTTCCAAAAAAGGAGGAGTTTATCAGTTCGTTGGAATATTTTTTTTTTTTATGTATGTTACCGCATAACTTTGGACCATGTCAACCGATTTAATATAATAATTCTTTTTGCATTGGAAAGTGGTCCCATACTAATCTGGTTAAGATCCGATCAGTGGATCATGAGATATATATATATAAATATTTTTTTTTATATGAGAGTTGAAGTCGGTTTTTTTTGCTAAAAATTACTTGTTTCATAGTAACTCAACAACAATCTCAAATTCACTGAACAAATTCTCCGTAGTCATTGCAAAAAAATGTCTTTTTCAATTGTTTGCTAAGAATTCAAGCAAATTTTAAAATTAGTATTTTTTCCAGTTCCGCTTCTAGTAAGTGTTGGTATGCCTTTTCACGTTTTATTACGCGTGGCAATCTGTCTTTTGTGATATTCATTCTTTTGTTTCGCGCAGGGTTTTACGAAATTCCAACGACCGCGGCTTTTAGGAAACAAAAGTAACGCTGGCATGCAGCGTTGCCAGGTTGACGTTTTAACGTCATTTGGACGTTTTTTGTATCTTGTTGACGTTCGGACGTATTTTGTGCAAAAAATTACGTTTTTTAACTTCCCAGTAATTTTTCTCTGTTACTAAATCTTGTAAGTAGAACTGATTTTGAATTATTTTCTTAATAAATCTTTACAAGCTTTGTTTTTTGCAGTAGCTTCTTCAAAAGATATTTACCCTTTGAACACAAATGACTCAAATATGATGCAAACTAAGCGTATGCGTATTTTTTTGCATTCTTGGACAAGGATCCCGCGTTCAAAGGCTTGTTTTGTAAACACTTGAGGTTACGAGGCTTATTGCAATGTTTGCAATTGCACATTAAAAGCCAAATCAGGAAGAGATGATCTATTGCAACACGCACGCTCGCAAAAGCACCAAAAAAGCTGTAGCAGCATAGAAAGTCAAAAAAAAAGGAAGCGACTTTTTTAAGACTTCATTGAAAATCGACTGCTGAGTGGAAGATCGACCTATCTCGGCAACCAGTTCGAACACGCCCTATCTCAAAAAACCTTTCAAAAACGTCCTATTTAAGAATTTGATTGTAAACGCCCTATTTCAGAATTCGTTTCAAAAACGCCCTATCTCAGCTGGCGATTCAAAAACGCCCTACATCAGCACATTTTCAAAACATTTTGAAGTAAGATAGGGCACTTTTTAATCGATTTCTGAAATAGGGCGTTCTTCAACCAAATTCTGAGATAGAGTGTTTTTCTATAAAATTCTGAAATAGGGCGTTCTTGAAATTTTTTTTGAGATAGGGCGTTTTCGAACTGGTTGCCGAGACAGGTCGATCTTCCACTCAGCAGTCGAAATGTAATGAACGCGAAAAAGGCTGAAATATTGCTATGTTCCTTCTTAGCAGAACGTAATTTAGCATTTTCGACAACCGACCACCTAACCAAATGTCTACAAGAGAAAAAAATATTAAAAATCAACGCGATTCTTTAGCAACTTATAACTTGCACATTATTACCCTGGAATTTAATAGGCTATCAAGCTGAATACTCAAAAAAAATCTTAAAAATCTTAATAAAAAGTTGAAAATCTAGCTGATACTTTGCAGTTTTTTTTATATTTTCACAAAGTTTGAAATGTGGATTTATATTTGGTTTATTATATAATGAGCTAGGCTTTTATGGAAAAATAATAAACATAAATTAAACAAAAGGAAAACATCCACAATCGATTAAAATATTGATGACTTAATCAGCTGACAACAAGTGTACAATGTACACTGTACATATGTATGTACATATGTATAAAATGATTTTTATATTAACGATCTCAAACTAGTTTACAATGAATTTTAAATGTGCTCTATCGAAATAACATTTTAATATACATACCTTACATACATATATACTTATGTACCTTTGTATACAATTAAAGTTTAATAAGAACAATTCTGTGTGCATACATTTGAAAAAGACGTTTTCGGGTAGGAAATTACGTTTTTTCAGACCAAGAGCGAAGTTTTCTCATGCCGAAGACCTGGCAGCACTGCTGGCGTGTCTCAGTTGGGTTGATACAGTGCAGACAGCTCTTATAGACTTGACCCAGATTACTTCGAGATACCGGAGATCTGGGAACAGAATGCGGAAACAAGTCGCGGCCTATTTCTTCGAGTTACTCCGCCTATCTAACAACAGCGCCACTCTGAACCCGATTCAAGAAAATCCAACGCTTTTTTTTTGTTATAGATCTACGCCTTTAAATCACAGACTGCAGAGAAGCGAAATTTTTCTTTTTTGATGCAGAGATGTTCCTAAAATATCTAGAAGCATTTCTTCGTCAAAAATAAACTTTTGGAGAAAATGTTGCTTAGATACGTCTTTTTGGAGGTGAGGGCTCGATATGTACCACGAAGACGTACTTATACCTACATACATGATATATCGCTTCCTTGATTTTTAGTTATTTGAGCTTAAATTGCCAATTGTTTTTAACAAAAATTAAACGAAAAGTTTTGATCAGAAAATAACCGACAATTTCTGATTTGAATTAAATAATACCGCGAAATACTTCCTAATTTTTCGATTTTATCGAGATTTTTCAAGGCCGTTCAGGCTTTTTAGGGAGCTTCTAGAATTTTTCGAGGCACTTTTTTCGTGACATTTCGGAATTTTTTGCTTCTTCTATGATTATTTGGAGGCTGTTTCATATTTTTTCAGAATCCTATCTCTTTAATTTTCAAGACTTTTTCGGGACTTAATAGAGATTATTTGTGCTTTAGTTTGTTGATATTTTCGAGCAATTTTTGATTTCTACGATACTTCTATATTTTTTTTGCACTTTTCAGAATTATTTACGGGATCTTATGCTATTTTCTGTTCAAAAATATTCGTTCAAAGTCTTGATTTTTAGTTATTCCGATTATTTTTACCTTTTATTGTGTTAAGGCAACATTTTTAAGCAGAAAATAATCTGTTTTCTCAGTTTTATGAAACTTTTTAAATCCATTTAGGATTTTTGGAGAATTTCCAAAATTCTTTCGCCACTCTTTAATTTTCCGTGATTATTCGGCATTATATGCTTTTTTCTTTTTGAGACATTTCTGATACTTTTATGATTATTTCGAGATTTATTCGAGTAATTTCGAATTACTACAATACTTCTATAGATTTTATTTTGGGAAATTTTCATAGTTTGCTTTTTAAGACTTTTTCAGAACGTTTCTAGATTTTCATTTTTTCAATTTTTGGTATTTTAACGATACTTTTAAGATTATTTCGAGACTTCATTTTTGGAATCTTTTGGGATTTTTCGGGTCTAAAAGTACATCTAAATCTTAACTTTGCATACTGAGAGTGGTTCAAAAATATAACAAATATTACCGGCTATATGTATATATCGTCACCTGAAATGCAAAATAACGTAACATTATCGCCACTGAAATGGAAAAACTCGTGACCAGTCTTTTTTCTCATAAAACGATGTGGGGAGTTGTAATTTAATAAATCCATCATAGCAATCAAAATGTGAATTTATATAAGTTACGACTTTTTGCATTTCAGTGACGATGATGTTACGTTATTTTGCATTTCAGGTGACGATATGTACATACATATGTATATTCAAGTGTACACAATAAATAAAATGAGGGATTTCACTTACCTTCATAAAATATTTTCTTGCTTTCAAAACTGGTTTGCGACTTCGATGCTTTGATAACAGCTGGCGAAAAACAATATACTCGTATTAACACTTTTTTTTACTTTTATTTCACATTTACACACTACTTTTAACACCTTTCTCCACTTTTGTCATCTGACTTAGAATGAAAAAGTTCTCTTTTCACTGAATGTTAAATGCTTTAAAAAATTTGTTGAAATTTAACTTAACTTTACGACAGAAGAATTATGAACATTATTTTCCCCCCTTTTTTTCAATTACAACAGTGCTTTAAAAATATAATTGAGCGATTCACAACGGTGTCGAAAATGTCGTATTGTTGTATGTCGTAAACTTTAAAAGCTTCAATAAATGTTTAGAGAACTTGAAACGTCAACCAACTATTTTTTTAGCACTACAAAAATCACAATATGACTTGGATGGTACTTTGCGAACTTCCTTAATATATTTCTTAGGCGTTTAAAGTTTACGACATACAACGATACGACACTTACGACACCGTTGTGAATACCCCAAATATGAATTCTGGGGATAAATATTGCAAAAAAGTTTAAAACCCGATAAAAAAACTTTTAATTTAACAATAATAATTAATTTTAATTATTTCAAAACGATATGTGCTTCCATTTTTTTTACAGATATAATGTATTTATTTTTAATATAATATTTTTTGTTATTTATTGACGATATTTTACTTTTCATATATGTACATATGTATTTTTAATGTTTTAATGATGTAACTTAATATTTTCCACCGATTTTCAAAACTTTTATCCTACACTTTTATCCCTACAACTTTTTTCTCAACTCATGCGCAAATAAATGCTACTCATTTTAATTTTTCTTCACTTGATTTTTAAAACACTTTTCATATAATTTTATTTTAACTTTAGTCACATTAAATAACATTTACTCACATTAAATATTTGTATGAAGCGAATATTTTTTTGCACTAAACACATTCTTGGATTTATTTATTTCAACTTCATTGCAATACAAACCACTTGCTATTTGCTTCGCATGTTTACATACATACATGCATTCTTCGATTACACACTAATTAGATTCCCGCGTTTTCATTTTCATTTCACTACATAAATATTATTTTCAATATTATATCTAAATCTTGAAAGCATTGTGTACAAATACAAGTGAGATATCTTAGCAATAGACGTCATCCTGGGCCACAGCTGCGATCATCTGTTTTTTAGAGTTCCTTATTTTGGTCTAAAGTGCGCTTTTATGACCTGAGTTGCATTAAATAGTCTCTTAAAACTTGGTAGTATTAGTTGTTCAAATGGTAACATATATGCCCAAAAACTTGAAAAATATTAGATGATTGCTTTTTAAAAATGCTATTTATAAAATTTGGTTTTGATTGCGACATTAGAAATATTCAGATTATAAAAGTTTTTCACATATGTTTTAAGATTTTAAAGCTTTTAAAATGTACGGTAGAATGCAACAATGTGCTTGAATTTGTTTGCTTCTTCGTCAGCTTATTCGTTTGCAGACTAGAAAAATGGCGAACAGCCATCAAAATACTGATTCAAAATACACACAAATGGGTGCGCGCAGCAAAATTCAACCCCAATGGTAAGTTCATTTCATCGTGCGGCGACAAGTTAAGAATTTGCGATACATTTTCAGGCGAATGTATGCGAACGTTCACCGGGGGAAGAGGTATGGGACGACAGCTGGCATGGCATCCAGACGGCAATCTGATGGCTTTAGCATTAAGTTGGAACCGCGTTAAGATATTTGACAAAGCTGAAGGCGAGCTAATACAGTGCATTCGTCGCGGAGAATGATGTTGCATTTCACCCAAGTGGAAATTTCTTGGTGACTGGCGGCGATAACTATACAATAGGATTGCATGATTTATTAGAAGGTCGGCCAATTTATACACGGTAGTAGTGCACTTTAGCGGAACCATATAAAATACATTTTTTCCTGTATTCAACAGTTGCCCGTTTGGAAATCTAATTTGCATACATTTGATGCCAATAGCGCGCAACAAACAAGCCAGTTCTCAAAGAGCCCAAATTGATTTTAGTCATGCAACAGCTCCACATAACTCCGCCATAGACACACCAGTTGCTGGAGTACCAAAAAGCTGTGATGACAGTATTTTAATTGATCCACGACAATCGGTGGCATATGGCATGCGTGATGGAAATTTTCTGGTGCTTGATAGCCAATATACTACAAGAGTGAAACGCTACAAGTGAAACGCTGTGATAGTATTTTTTCTCAAATTTTCATCTTTTATTTGCAGTTACATTAAGAAGCTCATAGAGGACAGAGCGGTTGGTGAGGAAGGTGTCGAGTTACTGCT
Source organism: Rhagoletis pomonella (assembly GCF_013731165.1). Taxonomy (NCBI): domain Eukaryota; kingdom Metazoa; phylum Arthropoda; class Insecta; order Diptera; family Tephritidae; genus Rhagoletis; species Rhagoletis pomonella. Next base: position 55,482,505 of record NW_023458556.1, on the reverse strand, counting down.
GTACTGCAACTGGGAAAATCCGCATTTCGCACGTGCTCCACTCGTTTGGAATAGTAGCTTATGTCGAAAGGCTGGTTTTAGTATAATGCGGCATTCGCAGCATACCCTCACTGACGCCGAGCCGTTGAAGAAATTTTGGATAAATAAACGTGCAAGAAATAGTTCCGATACTAGCACGTACATATTCTTGTTAAGGGTCATCAAAAAATTCCATGTGTTGTAAATAATAAAGGGAATGCCGGATTATACTAAAGCCAGCTTCCCGACTTAAACTACTATTCCATACGAACACAGAAATATAAATGTATCTAAAACTGAATAACTCAAATCAAATTGGATTGCATTTGCATAATATACCTAATATTGGAATCTGTTTTGATCGTAAAAAATACAACTTGCAATCATTTAGATTATAGTTTTGAAAGAAATTGATTGCAATCGTAAATTATGTAAAAATTGTCAATAACAATCTGCCTAAAATTTCTTTTCCCCATGTAACGGTTATAAAATACGTTAAATCCGCACTATCTGCATTAACAAAATATATACATTGGAATATTTAAAATAAACCGATTCATATTTATTTTCTAGTAAGAATTGTTTCTTAATTGAAAGTATTTAATACTAATATAATGTAGTGGTTAATGTTTTAAAATGAATTCGCAATATGTCCGCAGCTCAGGTTGATTTAAAGAAATCCGTTTAAATTTTTCGAATTACATCTACTTGAATACAGGATAGGCAGGGTTGCATACAAATGGTAGTTCCGTAAATATTTAAAATATGTTAGTTCATTCAATATTTGCATCTGGGCCAATAAATAATAACAAATATAGCCGAAAAAAACAAAGTTTCAATTAAAACGAGTTTTTATAACCCCCCATAAAATTCCGATTAATTTTAAATACGAAAATAACGATATTTTTTCATGGAGATTTATTTTTTTAATATACCTTGTTTATACCTACACAAAAACCGGATTAGCAAAAAACCGATTGGACTCAACATATATTTCTTTACAGCATTTATCCCCCTGTCTTTATAGCGCACTCGATAAAGTCTTATTCAAAAGTAAACAAAATTGCTATTTTGAAACGACATTTTTTTAACAAATAATTTGCGCGGTTGACCGAAATGGAAACAAACAATAATTGTAATTTATTATAACAATAATACGAATTTAAAACGGGCTGTATAAAGAAAACCAGCCTATTGTCACTTCACTTTCCAATGGTGCTGATTGCTGCAAGAATTATTTAGCGATTTAGAGCATAATCAACACAATATATGCACATAAATATGTATTATTTCACAGATCTCAGGGTCAGCTTAGAAATACGTTACCAAAATTATATAAAATTTAAGTAGGAATTATTTTTATTTATAACGTAAAAGCGCTATCTGTCCCAATCTGATAAGTATATTTCCCCTAAAGTTAACCCATTTTATTTAATTTGTCTCTCGTGAAAATATATATTTTATTTATAATTTTCAGATATGTACATATATTTTAAATTTTTGCTTTAATTTTTGTCTCCTTTTAATATTTAATTAGATACCTTAAGATTAAAATAAGCTTAAAACGAAACAGCACAGCAACCCTTTTCTGTTCATCTTGAGAACACAAAACCCTCTTTTGTTAAAATTCGGCGCTGCACAAAATCCTGGCTTTTATATTTTCCAACAAAATACCACTTCGCAACCCTGGATTTTCACGAAGCGTTTCATTCGGGTCGTAGTTTGGCTACTTCGGGCCATTCGGTGTTGTATGCCATATTGGCTGCCATATTGTTCACACTGTCATCGCCATATTGAACACCCTGTCAACTATCTGTCAACCCTAAGATATCTCACTTGTATTCTTCCACAATGCTTGAAAGTCACACTTCTTCAGCATTTTTTCACATATTAAAATCGAT
>NW_023458556.1:55479236-55480486 GCF_013731165.1 Rhagoletis pomonella | reverse complement strand
ATCGATTTTAATATGTGAAAAAATGCTGAAGAAGTGTGACTTTCAAGATTTAAATATAATATTGAAAATAATATTTATGTAGTGAAATGAAAATGAAAACGCGGGAATCTAAGTAGTGTGTAAACGAAGAATGCATGTATGTCTGTATGTAAACATGCGAAGCAAATAGTAAATGGTTTGCATTGCAATGAAGTTGAAATAATAAATCCAAGAATGTGTTTAGTGCAACAAAATATTCGCTTCATACAAATATTTAATGTGAGTAAAAGTTATTTAATGTGAGTGAAGGTTATTTAATGTGAGTAAAGGTTATTTAATGTGACTAAAGTTAAAATAAAGTGATATGAAAAGTGTTTGAAAAATCAAGTGATGAAAAATTAAGAAGAGTAACATTTATTTGCGCGTGAGTTGAAAAGAAAGTTGTAGGGATAAAAGTGTTGAAAATTGATGGAAAGTATTACATCATTAAAATATTAAAAACATTAAAAATACATATGTACATATATGAAAAATAAAAGATAGTCAATAAATAACAAAAAATATTTAATTAAAAATAAATACATTATATCTGTAAAAAATGGAAGCACATATCGTTTTTAAATAATTAAAATTAATTATTATTATTAAATCAAAATTTTTATTTTATCGGGTATTCAACTTTTTTTGCAATATTTATCGCTAGAATTTATATTATATTTTGAAAGCACTGCTGTGATTGAAAAAAAGGGGGGAAAATAATGTTCATAATTCTTCTGTCATAAAGTTAAGTTAAATTTCAACAAATTTTTTAAAGCATTTAACATTCAATGAAAAGAGAACTTTTTCATTCTATGTCAGCGATGTGTGCAACCTAAAAAAGATGGCAAAAGTGGAGAAAGGTGTTAAAAGTAGTGTGTAAATGTGAAATAAAAGTAAAAAAAAGTGTTAATACGAGTATATTGTTTTTCGCCAGCTGTTATCAAAGTATCGAAGTCGCAAACCAGTTTTAAAAGCAAGAAAATATTTTATGAAGGTAAGTGAAATCTCTCATTTTATTTATTGTGTACACTTGAATATACATACGTATGTACATATCGTCACCTAAAATGCAAAATAACGTAACATCATCGTCACTGAAATGCAAAAAGTCGTAACTTATAAAAATTCACCTTTTGATTGCTATGATGGATTTCATCAAATTACAACTCCCCACATCGTTTTATGAAAAAACAAGTAAGAAAGTCTAAGTTCGGGCGGAGCCGAACATTAAA
>NW_023458556.1:55471162-55479136 GCF_013731165.1 Rhagoletis pomonella | reverse complement strand
CTTGAAAGTCACACTTCTTCAGCATTTTTTCACATATTAAAATCGATCTCAATGCAGCTTCGTTTTTTTCATGCTCCATCCCATGCGTATTTACTTTTCACATGACACAAATAACGGCAGCCACTGCAGTCGAACACATGGATTTGTTGTTTCATACAACAGACTGCTATTGTGGTGTGTTGTGTTTACTACCTGCTGAGGTGTGCTTTTGGGTTTTGTTTTTATTTGCCATGCAAAGACAATTTGCACTCCCACACAATAGAATTTTAAGCACAAAAGTGATTGCGCTCGCTCAGTTGATTTGGTATTTTGTATTGTACTTATTAAAACTGAAAGCCGGCGCGCAAAAATACATACTTGTTTTATCTAAATACATATAAAGTTAATAGCAGCAGTATTATGTATACAAAAAATTTATCAAACTAGTTTAGTTAAAAAAAAATAAATAAAAAATAAAAAAATTGTATGTCCGTCCTCAATACTATGTACAAAAAGTATTCACTAAGGTGTTTATATTGTAGTAAATACTTAAGTACTATTTGCTAAAGTATTTTTTCTAAGTAATAAAAAGAGCTGGCCTGGCACATCCGAAATATATCGGGTAAACCAAAGTATGAAAACCTGATACACTCATTGACTGAGATGGATACCGGGACAGGTGTAGTTGGACCGAGGTTGAGGTACAGGGCACTCATACTATTTTCAGCTTTCAGGCTGAAACATACGCTATATAAAGATGCACAGACTTCAATATCAAGCGAAAGTACCGGAATTAGAACATCGCAATCTTGACTCATAGATAAGCGGCCTTTGGATCTCATCAGGTAACATCCAAACCGATGGTGGAGTGCCTTGGCAAGCTGAACACTCTTGGCCTAACCAATCGAGTTTGGGTTCTCTGGATTCCGGGACATATTGGTATTGAAGGAAATCGGACTGTCGATAAACTTACGAAGAAAGGATCGTCAACCCCTTTCATCGGCCCAGAGCCCATCTGTGGCACAGAAAAGGGGGCAGTCGCTGTCCGGGCCCGGTTGGGACAATCTACCTTGGTTAGAGCATTCCATAGCACTCTTAGAAGCTTATAACTTAAACGTTATAAGCAGGAAACGGATTTTTAGGGCTTAAAAACCTATCAAAAAGGTAAAATAAAATAACGAAATAAGCTAGAAAGGTTAAAATAGAATAGCGAAATAGGCAAGAAGTAAAAATAATAGATGGGCTTTTACACGTTTGTTAGTGTTTGGTCGAGAAATTACTAAAAAAATTTCTGGAGTCAAATTTCCTTAAGGCAGTACGCAGTTCTTAAGAAATTTTCTACGCTTTTTACTACAGTTTTTTTGTGAAAAGACAGCACAAGGAAACCCATGCTTGCAAAGGAAATATATACCCGATCCAGTATTTCTTGAGGAAAGAGTGAGGCCACAGGCTGTGAAGTATCAGATATCTAAATTCCTTGGGCACACGCACGAAATAATGGAAATTTTTTGCTTGATTGTTTTCTTGAGAGCTGCATACTGGCCTTTAGCAAATAAAAAGAACAACTTATGAATTAATGCAGAAAACTCGCGAGAGCGACGCAGATTTTCCAGGGACTACTTCTCAATTTTCGAGACTGTTAAGATATTTACGGAGTCCGCTAAATACTTTCGTTTTTTTTACTTTAGTATATATTAAATTATAAATTTTTTACTTAAGTATTAAGACTACCCCAATCACTAAGTATTTGGGTATTTAGTACCCAAACTAGTACTTTGAATACAAACAAATTTTGTACGCATATCTGCAGTCTGTCTGAAACAAAGATGGCGCCTTCCGCGGATCGCTAATCCTCTCTTTGTCGATTTGACAGCATCCACATTTTCGCTGACGTCACATTAGCTTTTTTCATATTGTACCTATGTGCCGAAAAGTTTTACTTAAAATTAGATAAACGTGCCTACAAAGTAAATATTTATTTATATGTGTTCATACTTGTTCGATAGCTAGTGGACTACATCTTCCTTCAGTGCCATATCTACTTTTGGACTTACATCAATTAACCTGTTCTAGTAAAATGGTCTTGAAAGGAATTTCTCCAAGCCGTTGAAGCCAAACCTCTGTTTTGACCAATGTTTATCTGTCTTTGTAAAGAGGGAGGCTATTAAAATTCCCACACTGGAAAACGCGTTGAGATGCCTTGGAAAATGAGATAAAATTTGGCGATAAGTTATTTGGTTCCACTGCAAATATACATACCTAAAATTATGTGCTTGTACCGAATATGCGTTCAAATTTAAGAGGGTAGGTACAATTCTACCTAGTTTTAGATCACTATTTCGCACCACATGTTCGCTTCTTCCTCTTCTTCTTCAAAATCGTTCTTTACTCTCTCATTCTCTCACTAATGAGACGTCATACCAGGGTAGCCAACTCATTTTTGAGAATTCCCCGATTTCTGAAATGAAATTCCTTGGTTTTGACCGAAATTTCGCTAAATTCCCCACCAATAGATATATCCTTATTTACAAAACAAAAAATTATGTATTTTCTGTTTATTTTATTTTTAAATGTAATTAATCTATACTACACTCATAACCTAAACCAAACTTTTATAAAGTTAGTTGACAAATAAAGAATAAAAAAATACATATGTATATTTAAAAAAAAAAGTTCAAGAAACATTCGTAAAAATTTCGAGCTTTTTCATTAGATTTTCTAGAAAGATTTTAGAGTATGCAGTTCTGTAGCCCGCTCAATTCTAGCATAACAAAGTGCAAGTTTAAAGAGGCTACAAATTTTGGTTTTAGAATTTGTTTGCCGAAGGTGTTGCGGTTTTCTTCCATATACATAAAAATTAATTGTGTTTATACGAAACCAAATCTATCAATATCAGAATGTATTTGTATATTGCTATAAGTACATTAAAAAAACACTGCTAAAATATTCAAGGGTTTCACAGGGTGTCGTAAATGTGGCAATATCTTAGAGATGTAATTTTTTTTTTATATTTGGGGCTTTACGACGCTTACGACTTCTTGTGAATCATCTAATTTTCTAATAACCACTTTATTGAGTAATCGCAATAAACATTATAATGTCATTGGGCCTGTGTACATTGAAAATGAATAAATTTTGAAAACGTTATCATATAAATCGATAAACGTACCAAAACTTCTATACATAATATCGATAAATTTATCGATTATTAGAATTGCTTAGGCGATTACAGCACCAATCAATGAGAAGCATAAATCTTCTTTAAGCACGTTGCATTTAAGACCAAGTTTTTTTTACTTTTTCCTTTTTTATCCCTTCTAAATAATAGATTTCCTCACGGTTCTCAAAATAAAAGCACTTGTTTCAGTGATGACATTTTCATTCGATCAAAATCCATTCCCACCGAGATACTTCTTCGTATTCGACAACTGGTAAATGAGGTAGCGGATCTGAACATACGTAACGGAACTTCACCATTGCGACTTCACTCGGGAATTTTTTCTCCGCCAAAGATAGTTGCGTGTTAGTCAAGCTAACAAAGGTGACATTCACTGCACATGCATTCCAAAAAGCCGGTGTCATGAGCTTTCCGGCGGATAGGCTCGCCTTGGCCTTCAATGGAGCACGATCATTCAGAGAGGTCTACTGCTTGAGCGTTTCTTGGCTTCTGCTGCATGGTGAAGGATCCGTGTTTCGTCCTAAGTTGCGATATGGCGCAAAAACTCGTCCGATTTCTGGTGTGACACCTTCTTCTGGAGAAGTTAAGCGTTCGGCGCCGAAAACATTTACATTAAAGAAAAAACGTCGTAGCAAGCAAAAAAGAGCTCGTTAGATGCAAATCTTCAAATAAGTTACAGGTCTAAAAAAAAATTATTACTCATCTCCTTATTTGGCACTAAAACCGTTTGTCGCTTTGGGCCGAGACCAATTACTCATCCACAAACTAAAACATCTACTCTTTTTTAACGGTGATACCTACATTAAAACGTCAAACTCCTTCTCACTTTTTTCCACTTTCGGAAAAACGTTTACCGTAAAAATCAGCATGTTTTGCGCCCCTGACATGCCTCAGTTTTTTAGCACCGATGTTAGCGGTTAGCAACAGCGAAAATAAAACCGCCTGCGCTTCAAAGAGGTTGACTGCTTAATGAATAGAGGAAAGAAGCAATGCAGAAAAAAAAACGACTGCCTTTGAATGCGTTCGCTTAGTTGAGTGTCAAAAGGCCGCTTGCAACGCAACTAAACAAAAGCCAAGCAAATGTCAAGATTACAGACACATGTTTGCTCGCAGCGAATTGACGCGCAGATGCAAATTGCTACTTTTTTTTTAAAGGCTAAGTCTACCGACCCTGCACTGTAGCAGCCCAGCAATCCATTACTCGTACAGCGGGATTGTATGGCCGCTATAAAACTTGCCAAAAATGTCACTCTCACTACAGGGTACATGCGATAAGGCATCGCAAGGCAACGCAAGCGTCACATGGCTCTAACATTTGCTTTTGATTCTGTGATTTCATCGTTTTGCATGCCAAAGCGGATGGAGCAACGTCCGTCCTATTATTTCGCGCACTCACCTGAGCAGCAGTGATGATAAATGTATAGAATGTCTATGCCTGGCAGTTTAGATTTTCGTTTACGATTTTTTCACCACAAGTGTTCGAGGCGAGGTTTTCTCTGTAAAGCTGTGAAGGCGTATTTTGGTTTTTGTTTAGAACAAATCTTTTAGATACATACATATATGAGTACATGTATGTATTTTTTAGGCGCAATCTTCAAGAAACGATATAAATGTTAATTAAAATTTCTACAGTATGTAAGTAGGAATGAAATTAAAAATTTATCTATTAAAGATTGCTTGGTTCACGTGGCTGTTGGTCAATTTGCCATCACGCTTAGGCCAGCAAATGGGCCCTTTGCGATACCACAGAGATTTCGTTTAACATCTGCTACTGGTTCAAGACCAAGTTTTGGAGTCGGAAAATATGAGCAGCTGCCGTATATTCAACTTTCCAGCTTTTCAATAATAAAAGCTCTCGCAATTTTTTCATGTCCCGCTCTGGCCACATGATTTGGCTGTGTTGCATATACTTGGGTATTCCCACCTTGTGGGTGCTTCTTTTAGGAAAAATCCCCTAATTCTGAGCTTTCAGGGAGCCAGCGGTATGCCTAAACTCTTTTAGGCCGGTGAAAGTGGTGCGGAAGTATCCTTTCTTGCAAGCTCTCGAAACGGACTCAACCTGAGGGAATGGCAGGGAACCTATAAACCAAATCTAATGGGGAGGTCTTTTACACTGATGGTTCCAAACTTGATGATGGTGAAAATGTGGTTGGAATATTTGGACCTAACTTCAAAAACATCAATATGAATAGATAGCTACCCCAGCGTCTTTCAAGCGAAGGCTTTTGCATTAGAAATCTCCAACAGAGAATGCCTTAGAAGAGGAATATCTACGAAATATTTCTGCATTTGGTCGGACCATCAGGCAGCCCTGCTGGCACTGGAGTCCCACAAAATAAATTCTCAGCTAGTACTGTGACTGCTTCAATGTCTTAAATGCTCTTGAAGTCAAGAATGCAGTTCTTTAGGATTGGTACCAGGGCATGAGGGACATTATGGCAACGAGGAGGTTGGCTGCTAGCGAAACAAGAAGCCACCGCAGTATTTCATGGTCCGGAAACCTTTTGTGGGCTCACCAAAGCACACATAAAGAGGATCATAAATAACTGGTTAAACAAAATATTCAGCAGGCACTGAATGGAAATTGCCGGACAGAGACAGGACAACCGATTTATCTAGTCCTCAAAAGAAGCTTCAACGAAACTACTTAATTTAGGCAGAGAGGACATTAAACCTTTTCTACTACATGGATCACTGTTCCCTTCGCTACCACATTACCAACATGAATATTTCGAAAACAAACGTCTGTCGCTTGTGTGAGTTGGTTGAGGAAACGCCAGAACACATCCTTTGTGAATGTGACGTTCTTGCCAAACGCAAAATAGCTCACAGCTGGTGGTGCTACACTTAATCCGTTTGAAATATGGAACAAGACGCCCTTGGGAGTGCTAGACTACATCAAAAGCCTTACCGTAGAGGGCGGAGGGTCACGCACAATAGATCACTTTAGAGGTCGCTGCGGAACATATGACCCATAATAATAATAAGCGGTATGATGTTTGCATAAGTTTTTGTATTGCTTTGGATTCGGGTCCAGTGTGAGTTTCACAGATTCGAGACGAATGCAAACCACACAGATGCAGGGTTGTATGCAGTGACACCGCAGAAATGATCATTTGACCCACTGAGCATTCTTTATAATATAATAATAAGGTAATAAGGTCCCAGCGAATACTTCCAAATAGAGCATCACTAAACAGAACATTACATATTTTCCGAGCAAATGCCTGCGGCATACCGAAAATATTTCTATGTAAATGAAGCAACAGAATTAATCCTTTGTTAGCACAAATATGAGAATACGCGCATTAAATTAAATCAATGTGAAATTTCCCAAAAGGATTTCAATTCTCCAATCACTTTTTGCATGCGAACAATTCAAACCGTAACCAGAATGTTGCTGTTGATTTTCGCACTAGATGTTGTTGATGTTTTTGTTGCGCGCTGTCAACACGCAGCAGAAGTAGCGCATTCGAAGGAGTAACGAAATTCTCTCAACGGAATTCGTTGAAACACCAGAACAATTTACGCAAGCCATGCTGATATTTATTCTGTTGGCGGCGAAAGGCAAGGGGCCAGAAGTGTGTGGCAGCCATCGGTAATTGGTGGAATGAGTGCGGAAGAATGCCTTTGGTGCGAAGAAGTGTATGTTTGCTGTTTCTGTAGCTGTACCGTCTTGATTCACTTTCGCCTCATTTGAAGTGTTGAATTCCCGGATGGCGTGCATCGTTGCGCGTTTACCCCCAAAATAATTTACACCGCTATCATGCATGCACAATCAGCTGCAACATTTATGCATTCATTCGCGAACACATATACTTACATACATACGTATTCAAATAGATATATGGACATTAAATGGCAAAAACAAATTGTAAGAGAATTTGCCACTTGAAATTCTGTCAAAGCCATGCCATGTTGGAGGTGGATGTGAATGAGTGGAGTGGGGAAGATGGGGAGTGTGGGGTTGGCATATAAAGGCGCCAGCGCCTAATGAATTGGAAGTAGAAAAAACTAGTTGTGCTTTGCAAATGCGGAAAGATTTAGAGAAGTAGTGAGGTGATGGTCGGGTGTATGTTGTGTTTGTGCTTTTAGTGTTGAATGGCAGGCAATTACCCAAGCGGTGCAATTAATTTAAATGTGCAACACATCAAAACTAATTGCGCAAAGTGAATTAATTAAATAGCAACTGCAGCAACAACAACACTCACCACGCGCCTGTCTACATCCATATATGTCTTCATGTTTGCGTGGGTTTATGTAGAAACCTCAGAAAAACCAACAGCCATGAAGTGAAATGTTTTGTTGTTTTTGTCAGGCACATAGCAAATAGCATGCAACATTTGCACACGCAAACACATGCCAAAAAATTTGTATGTGCGTTTTCATGTATGTATATCTATGTGTGTGCAAATATGTATGGACGGATGTGTGGTAGGTATGTCTCTCGCGGCCATCATCCACGTGCCAATTTTCGCCAGCCATTTAAACATTTAAAATTCGCAAATGTGGCAATGTGACCGTGTGGCTGCGCATGCAAATGCGCCATCAACAAATGCTGCAACAGCAAACAACAGCAGCGGTATGGCATGGCCATTAAATTTGCTAAACCATGCTGTGCAACGGCATTCATTAGCAAGCAGAAAAAAAATGGCATTGCATATTTTTATGAGCAGTACGCGGCGAAGTTTCCTTGCCGGTGAAATTAAGAGATTTAACACTGGGAAAACTCATGCAACTATTTTTTGTTATGAATTTGTTTTTATATAAAAGCTCTCAAACTGAAGCTATGCACAAAATGTCGATTTTGAAAAAAA
>NW_023458556.1:55466415-55471062 GCF_013731165.1 Rhagoletis pomonella | reverse complement strand
GAAAGACAACAAATTGTTAAATTTTTAAGTTAAGTTTTCAAGAAATATTTGAATTCACCTCTTGAATAGCTTAGCAAGCAGACCATTAATTTCAAAAGTTTTTTTTTTTTTTTTTAAGTGAAACTTCTTTAGCGGTGGTTGGTTGGTTGAAAGTAAATTGGCAAATTCAACGGAAATTGCTCACGGAAATGGTTGGGACAGAGTCAAGTGCTTCTTAAATGTATGCAAATGGCATTAATTTAACAGAAACGCGCTAACAAAAGGTTAAAGAATAAGACTTAGATAAAGACCAATACAAGAATGAAAGTATAGGTGAATAAGATAAAGAAAAGTATAAAGGCAAAGGTAAAAATAAAAATAAAAAAATAAAAACAAAGATACGTAAAGAAAAATGCATAAATGAAAATCAAGGTAAATTTAAGCACTTTACTTATATAAGGGCAAAGCTGAAGGGAAATATGTAAAAGAAAAAACTTATAAACATAAATTTAAAAACAAATATAAATATTAAGGATGAGGATACCGGCAAAAGTAAAAATGAAGATAGAGGAAGAAAGTTCAAAATAAACGTAATTACAAAGAAAACGATATAGATAAACACAGACTCCACCTGGGAACCATTTCGGGATGTTTAGTATTCTCGTGACTTATCGATATAGTAATCTTTATTTTTTTATCGATATAATAATCGATATTTTTTATCGATATAATAATCGATATTCTTTATCGAGTTTATTATCGCTATTCGCTTCGTTTTATTTATTTTGGATACTATCAATATTTTTATCGATTTTGCTATCGGTTTTTCCGACTTTGTTGTCGGTATTGTTATCGGTTTTGCTATAGATACTTTTATCAATTTTGCTATCGGTATTTGATTTTGTTATAGGTATTTATATCGATTTTGTTATCGATATTTATATGGATTTTTCTATCGATATTTTTTATCGAACTCGTTAACGACAATTTTATCGGTTTTGTTATCGATGTTAGCATTGATTTTGTTATCGATACACATGATGTTACATTATATGACAACATCACATGATATGACATCATTTACCTGACATCACATAGCATTTCATCACGTAGCCACAGCCACGTAGTTTGATGAATCTTTTTAAGCTGGAACCTAGTACGGAAAAGTACCATGTTTCGGGCTTCGGAGAGATCGATCAAAATCAATCCATGAATTGCTCTATTTTCTGACAGTGAAACCAAAGATCCCTCCCTTGCCCTCCCTGGCACTGAAATATCCAGCACGATTTTCGCTTTCATACTTGGAATTCGTGGGCTGCCTGAACCGCATGAAAAATATGTAATCGTTTTTGACCATTCCCGACTGAATGGCGATCAAATACTTTCCCCATTCAAAAGTTGGTGAACAAATTTGCATCAATTTTTGTTCGCTTCGTCCTTCGGTTAAGGTTTCCGTCCCCCTATAAGTTTTCGAATTAAATGTACTTGTCACAATGCTTACTGCACTTCCAGCTAGCATTGAGATTACTTCTTTACCTTCAGGGCAAGTACATGCAAATGTACATACATAACGGGTGATTTTTTAAGAGCTTGATACCTTTTTTTTAAAAAAAAACGCATAAAGTTTGCAAAATCTCATCGGTTCTTTATTTGAAACGTTAGATTGGTCCATGACATTTACTTTTTGAAGATAATTTCATTTAAATGTTGACCGCGGCTGCGTCTTAGGTGGTCCATTCGGAAAGTCCAATTTTGGGCAACTTTTTCGAGCATTTCGGCCGGAATAGCCCGAATTTCTTCGGAAATGTTGTCTTCCAAAGCTGGAATAGTTGCTGGCTTATTTCTGTAGACTTTAGACTTGACGTAGCCCCACAAAAAATAGTCTAAAGGCGTCAAATCGCATGATCTTGGTGGCCAACTTTCCGGTCCATTTCTTGAGATGAATTGTTCTCCGAAGTTTTCCCTCAAAATGGCCATAGAATCGCGAGCTGTGTGGCATGTAGCGCCATCTTGTTGAAACCACATGTCAACCAAGTTCAGTTCTTCCATTTTTGGCAACAAAAAGTTTGTTAGCATCGAACGATAGCGATCGCCATTCACCGTAACGTTGCGTCCAACAGCATCTTTGAAAAAATACGGTCCAATGATTCCACCAGCGTACAAACCACACCAAACAGTGCATTTTTCGGGATGCATGGGCAGTTCATGATGAAATGTCAAAGCATACTGAGCATCTTTCTCTTTGACACCATGTCTGAAATCCCACGTGATCTGTCAAATACTAATGCATGAAAATCCTAACCTCAAAAAAATCACCCATTACATATAAATGCAAATTTCGGCAGTACAAACAAATAATATTTACTACTTGAAAAAAAGACAACAACAAAGTTTTCATTATTAACGAAAGTACTATCAACAAATTGAACAAGCGTAACTTTATAAAAGACAAAATGTTTACATCGACTTCGTCACTTTTTAAAGTTGCTAAAAGTAGCAAGGGCAATAAGAGACGTACCAGTAAGTTCACAGAATTACTAAGAAGAGGAATATTCAGATATCTGCAATTCTCTGGAATATACAAAAATCAATTTATTTTCAGCAAATAGAAGAAAAATAAAAATGAAAACAAAATGATTTGTTATTGTTGCTATTCATAGTATGTAGTGAAGTGGCATCTTGACGCCGTCCTTTCAGCTTATCTGATTATGCTAAGGCGCTGAGGTTCAGGAAGGTGAAAAAGAAGGAAGGAAGTGAAAAGTGCAGGTCGAAGAGTATGAACTCATAATATAGTGTGTATATATGTATGTGTGATGATACTGAATGTGGCATGCAGGCAACGGGAGAGCAAGTCAATGTGATTTTAAAGTTGTCAACAAATAAATTATTAAGAGTTTAATCTCTGCTGATGCTCTTAGGCTAAGACAAGCGACAAAATTCATTGGAAAAGTGGAAGCAATGAGTTCGGAGCAAGTAAAGGTTAATAAGAATTGAAGAAAAAAGGCCAGGAAACTTTTTAAGATCACTTAAAAAGTTTAAAAATTGTTTTTATATCTGCTTTCCGTTACCAAAGCATATGACAAGGCAAGCCAAAATCGCGCTTAAGCATGTGTGTGCATAAAAGTAGAAACTCATATAAGTCTCAAAAGTGCCTCAAACATTTGTGACTTTTAACTTGTTTGCCTTCATATACATATGCACATTGGGGTGGTCCAAAAAATGCATGCGAAAAAGTAAAGTCGGAATTTTAATGCTCTCACCCCCTAGGATTGTTCTATATCGAAAAAAGTATACCCCTATTTTTTTATTTTGAAATAAAAAAATACTTAGAGGTCGCTGAAAGCGGTCAAAGTTGCACATGTATTTTATATGGGGAAAAAAGAACTTTTCGTAGAAATGGTATAGAATTCTTAAAGATCAATATTTTTCTATTGGAAAACTCTGCTTATCTGCAGGAGATTCCCAGTTGTTTATTTAACCATTTCTTTATTGCAACTATAATTTATAGGTCCGCTAAAAACTCACAAAAACCCCGAAAAATGCAAAATAAAAAATGGTTGGTATTAAAAAATGGTTAAATAGACAATTGAGTATTATTATTGAAAGTCTCCTGAAGAGAACCAGAGTTTTCCGATCGAAAAATATTGACTTTCAAGAATTCTATACCATTTCTACAAAAAAATGTGTTTTTCCCATATAAAAATACATAGAAAACTTTAAGCGCTTTGAGCGACCTCTTAATATTTTTTGATTTAAAAATAAAAAATAGGGGTATACTTTTTTCGATATAGAACAATCCTAGGGCGTGAGAGCATTACAATTCCGACTTTACTGTTTTTGGACCCCACTAATGTACAAACATAACAGTCTTTGCAATTTTTGCGTGCTCTACTACACTAACTTCTAGGCAAACTAACTTTTATACATTCAATTGTTGATAAAATAGAAAATCTATTTCGCCGAATTTTGCGTTTGCAGCATTGCATCTTTACTTGTAGGCGGATAGCATTGCATATGGAAAAGCAAATATTTGCATTTTTCAACTAACTGAATATATTTTTAACTTTCGTAGTTGTTTTGGCGAAAATAATGGCCGCTTTAGCTGAACATGGCATAGGAGTGTAATAGGAAAGATCATTTGTATACATACATACACAGGCACAGTTTATAAATGTGTGTACAGGCACATACATACATATAAATAAATCAAAAGAAAAAAGTACTTAGAAACAAACATCTGGAATAAAATGCACTTAAAATAAATACACTTTTCTATTTTCTTTATGCAGCCAATTTGATTTGAATGCAGTTTCTAACGGAAATATTCAGCATAAAACTTTGATTTGGTAGCACTCTTACATTTTTAGCTTCATATTTCCTAGCACGCTCTCTAGTAGTTATAGTAGAGGAGATAGTATTCAACTAAAAGCTAGATCTGTATTTAATTTTCTGCAAGCTCGAACGTATCTCTTCCCTTTTCTAACTCCAAGAGAACAAACTGCTAGCGGTTCGCCAGTGCAGTCCAACAAAAAACCTTGGAAACATAATTCTAGTAATTTTGCAACCTTGAAGGAAACCAAGTGCGGTCTTTTGGGTATTCCACTGCCACTGGCAAGCTTTTTTAGGAAAGCTTGAGAATTTACAAAAAGGCGATTCGCATAGTAAAAG
>NW_023458556.1:55464566-55466315 GCF_013731165.1 Rhagoletis pomonella | reverse complement strand
TTAGGAAAGCTTGAGAATTTACAAAAAGGCGATTCGCATAGTAAAAGGGGACTCCTGTGGGAATATCTTCTCCTCTATTGAACTAATTAAAGAACATAGCGTACTTCCTTCGTGAAAAAGTAAGATGGAAATGGACCAACAGTTCGAAGGAGACACTAGAGACCTTCTTCTTACTACTAATTTCTAGGTTGACAACTTAACCAGGCCTCAGCGGTGCGCAGAAATGGAGCGGCACGATCTATAAATATTAAGGACAAAAAATTCTTCCCTGTCAAATGAAGCATTCTTGTCAAAATAGCCTTCAGCTTTGGACACTGTGCGTCTGGATCTATGGCATGGATTCAGATTTTTTTTCTTTTTTTTCGATTTTTCAATATTTTTAAGTTTAATTTAATTTTTAGAAACTTATTTTATGTATTTTTCTTTTTTTATTTAATTTCTTTTGTATTTAATTTTCTTTCATGGTTTGATTATTTTTTAAATTTCATTTAATTTTTATGAACTTATTTTATTTTTTCTAAATTTTTTTTTTTTTAGTTTTATAAGTTATTTTCTTTTAATTTTTTAAATTTTATTCTGTAAAAAAGAACAGTATTTGGGGTTCTGGTTTTAATTTAATTTTTTTTTTAATTTGTGGATTTTAATTTTTGTAAGAAATTAATTTTTATGTACTACTAGCAAATGCCTGGCTTGCTTCGCAACGCCTTATAATAACTTTTGCGTTGACCAATACTAAAATAGTGTTGCTATGCAAAAGGGTTTGTAATGTAATAATTACTAGTTTAGGTTGAAAGGACTGAAGAGCAGAGCCTTGCTTACTCATAGGCCAAGAATAATAGCGCTGAGATAACATTTGGGTTAAGTACTTCGATGCTATGAGTTTTTATTTCCACCTATGAGATATCTGCAAGTATTGCAAGATTTGCCGAGATTGCGTAATCTTCTTCTATAATCCTGCTGTTCCACAGGATGAAAGAGTTTTCCCGTTCAAACGGGGTCATTGATACTCCTACCATGTTATCTCTAATTCAGCACACTTCTTCTTGAAATACTCAGGACCCGTTGATGTGCCTAGGATACCTGTGGAGCTTAATCAATTTTGCACTTCCCTGTATGCTTACTAATAGAATGGGGCTTTATTAAGCCATCTAAAATGGAAATTTGTAGAGGGGCATCTACTCAAGTAGCACACTGGTGTATAACTTGGTATAAATTTGTGAATTTTGGTACAATTAGTCAGATTTATATCGAAATTCGTAAATTTACACCAAGTTATACACCAGTGTGCTACTTGAGTAAATATCGTGATTTCAGCGCCATCTATGTTTTGGGTCCATTTATTTTGGAGAAAAACTTCTTATCATAAAGTTAATACCCGTTAAGCCAGGTCATACGATAAAGTCGGGTTCTCGAAATATCTCGACTCCGGCGGCATCTGTCGGCACCATTTTTTGCAAAGGTATATTTTACGATTCAGAGGAGAATTACAAATTCATGTGACATATGATTCCGAAGTTATGGATGATAGCTGATTAGAAATGTCACGCCTATGGAAGGTGCCACGCCCCTTGTCAGATCTAATTTTTTTATACCCTAGGTTACGTCCGAGGTCTCTCTCTATATACCAGTTAATAATGACAAACAGACAAACGATCTACAGTTTTATTATAGCATAGATAGATAGATAGATAGATAGATTTCCTTTTTATACCCGAGCGCACTTGTGCACAAGGGTATTATAACTTTGTT
>NW_023458556.1:55423567-55464466 GCF_013731165.1 Rhagoletis pomonella | reverse complement strand
CAAACCGCGTTGTCTTGCGATGTTTGTCTTCGATACGAAACATTTTTGTTGAATATTTTTTTAGAAATTAACCGAAAAACAGCTAATGAATAGAAATTTAAGAATAAAGGATTCAGTTTACGGGAAAATTTAGTCTAAAACAATTTTGCGTGATATATGTATGCCAAACCGGTTCTGATACAGTGGATATTACTATCGCTCTTCCAATGCTAACGGGAAGGTTTATCGTCTGTGGAAGTAAATTCGTTAGAGGTGCCTATTTCCAGTCGGTAGGACCCAGGTTCATCGGCACATTTACTGTTCGCACGCGACGTAGAGCACTATGTTAGGTTAGTCCGGCTGGTTGCGCGCCACGAAAAGACCTTTTGATTCCTAGTGAGATACCAGATGGATATCGAATCTGTGTATCGTTAGTAGTAGACATCATTTAGGATGCTAACTCTCTCTTTGCAAGCCTAAGGAGGAGTATTAATTTCTAAATATTCTCCAGTTTATCAAACTGACTAGCCGCCAAGTCTTTCAGTCGCATTCATGATATCGCCGGATAATAGCAAGGTGTACAATAGTTACCTTAGCTCCTGGCCTCATGCACTCCCTGCATTCGTCGTAATTGATATCTTAAATGCGTGCACTGCCAGCAGGAAGTGACCTGTCAACAGACTTGTATAGTGTGCCTGACCTACACTTAGCGCATATGGCTCATATTGCCGAGACGGCGTGCTTGTTGTGACCTTCGTGTGTGGCATACTTACTAGTGAACTTAATGAGACATGCGGATGCTTGCTATTACGTGAGTAAGATCAGGTTACCGAGCATACGTGGGTTAGCGTACATGTACCCAATATAAACAAAAATAGCAAGTGAGCATTTTCAATGTAGCAAAGACAGAAGTAGGAGAAATAGTGAGTGGCCAATGTTGTGATTGGTCACACATTGAAATAATAATTTAGATTTTCATATATTTCAGATCTTCAGATATTCGACGCTAGCATCAATGTTTATATTAATAACTAATGGAGCCACTTTCCGTGTTCAGGCAAGCCAATTGCGCGAATTTCTTCTGCGCAAAAAACTTCGGCTTCAAATAGGCTGCTTATATTAGGCTGCTTAAATGGCTCTAAATCCTTCCTCTTTGCAGTTAACTTCGGTTTTCTTTCTTCAGTCGTTTTTAACCCATATGTGTAAATATCAAAGGTAAAACGGTCGGGTCTCATGGCCTTACGTCATCACTTTTCTGCAATTGTACTCCCCCTCCCAATTATGACGAGAAGTTATGTAATCTGTGAGACATACAAACCTCCTCCCTATTGATTTATGTGCGAGGGTTCTTTGCGTAAATTCACCCGTCCCTATAACCTCGGGTCTGTTGATGGCAGATTCAGCATAATTTCCAAGACAGCCGTTGGGGCTGCCCGCTATACAGAGGGCAACCATGCGTTGCAACTTTTCCGACGGCTTTAAATCGGATGCGCTCGGTAGAGTAATATTGGTGTGGATACCGCTATGTAGCAGCAAATCATCAGCACTGGCGATATGCGCATCCAATAATTGCTAATTTAATTGATTTTTTTCTTAACCATCAGCTTTTCCTACCTGGTATCATCATAGCATCTGCATATGTATGTATGTGCATCAATTCAGCTTCATACGCTTCACTTTCTTTACGACTGACCGGGTTAAAGAGGTGAACTAAAACTATAAAGGTACACACACACACACACACACACACATACACGCATACCCATGAAAAGTGGCTTTCGATTTTACTCAAACATCATAAAATACGCTTAATAATTGTAATAAGGTTAGTGTTGCTGGCCATGGGGCATGCCACACTGGCAAACCCACTAACTACAGATACATTGCAGAAAGTAAAAAAGTTTTGGTCACCGACGTAAGACCCATAAATGGCGTAAAGTGCTTATAAAGTTTTCGGTTTTGAATTAAGGCCAATCGATGTGTGAATACAACTATACCATTTATACACACATACACACACACACACACCTTCAAAGCATACATACATACATACGTGTGTTAAGTTAGTTGGCATGTACCTTTTGTGCAATATTTGTGCAAAGGATACTTAAGTGAGAGTGGTTATATGCACGCATAAGTGTTGGTGTGATGTCGTAAATCTTACCGTGCTAAGCTTGTTTTAATAAAATCTGATGCTGAAGCATTGATATGCTACATACATACATCCCACACCTGTCTTGTACTATAGGGGCATACATATGTACATACATACGTAATGGGCGTACATATTCATTTGATTTTCATTGTTTTTTTTTTTTTGTATTCATTTGCTATCCACTTAACCGTGCTTGTGTGTGTGGTTGCGGGTGTGAATGCAAAAGTTCTTTGTTTGCCTAACTAACGAAAGAGAAAATTCAATGAAAGCACGTATGACTGAACAATAGAATTTTGAATTGGGGATATGGGAAGTAGTGAAGCATACCATGGAGATTACAATGGAATAGGTAAATACTTTTGTCGGAGCCTTTTGACTTATGTACGTAAAAAAAGCGGTCAGTGGTTTTTATGTACTCTTTGCTGACTGTTACTCCTTAGACGCTGGGCAATGCTGTTTTCTTTTGAAACAAAACCACTAGTGTTTTTTCTTCTTCATAGATAGCCTTAAAGTTTGCCAATACATATGGACTGTGAGCATACGACCAGAAATGAGATCAGAGCCTAAAAACGTTTACGATTTTCTTTTTTGTTTTCGTAATTTTTATGCAATATAACTCACCTCAGCATTTTGTTACTATTTCCAAGATATTGTCTATTTGAGGCAGCCGAAAATTTTTGACTAAAAACAGCCAAGGCTTTTGCCGGAAACGTAGTTTCTGTAAAAAATCAGACTAGCGACTATGAGCAAGTTTCAGTCAGCATTAGCTGTGGCTGTGCCATTACATCGTTCGCCAAAATTAAACCTTTTTTTGCGCCCATGAAAAAAACGATCTTTTTCGAAAAGTAGAACCCACCGAAAGTGTGCGTATTTTGCCAGACCAGGTCATTTCCGGTTTCTATAGAGAAAAATAACCCCTATGCTGAATAGGTCAATTGCCTTGTGATTTTTTTTTTTTTAATTTAGTAAACTTCGGATCTTTGGGGTTGCCGAATACAAATCTGAAGTCACTTTTCATATATTAAAAATGACGGATGGGTTTTAAAAAAATTTTAAAAATTTTCTGAAATTTGATATCCAAGGGTTCTTTGAGTCGCTTATTACAAAAATGAAGTTAGATTTCAAAAATTGAAAATTTTAAGATTTTTCTGAAATTTGATATCCACTTCCATGATTCAATAATTAAAGTTTTGCTCATTAATGACATTTGAGTTTTGACACTACCTGAACTCTCCTACAAAAGCGCACACACACACGAACCCACACACAGTGGCTGGCTAAGGGAGCCGAAATGTAGCGAAATCAAATATCTCGAGAACGAGAAGAGATAGGGAAATAAATTTTACTTAAAATACCCCTATTGAAATGGAAAAATAGTCTCGTGGGATAGATGAATTACCTCGACCTTTTAAAACTACCTTCAAATATAGGAGGTTTACAATTTGTTTTGGCCTGAAATTAGTCTGCAATGCACTTTTTAAGAAGTTTTAAACACACATTTGTGCTATTCTTGTGTCGTATAAGATATTTTTAAATACTGCGCCAAAAACTCTGCCGCAAAAACTCATTTTTAAAAGCACTAACCGATGCTGAGTGAGATCGACCTATCTCGGCAGCCAGTTTGAAAACGCCCTATCTCAGAAATTGTTACAATAACGCCATATTTCAGAGTTTTATGGAAAAATGCCCTATCTCAGAATTCAGTTCAAAAACGACATATCTTAGCTGCCGATTTAAAAGCGACCGTTCTCAGAACATTTTTAATGTATTTTCGTTTGAGATAGGGTGTTTTTGAACCGAATTCGGAGGTAGCGTGTTTTTGAACCGAAGTCTGAGATAGGGCGTTCTTCAATAAAATTCTGAAGAAGGGCGTTCCACTCAGCCATTGAAATAATGCCAACTGCCTACTGGGTACGTCACAACGATAGAACATTCAGGGGGGGTATTCAGGCGTTGAAGCGAAATGCATTGCACCGGTACGAAATTGCGAAATTTAACAACAGCAACACAACCGAAAACCTCCGATCAGTATTGCATTTCACTCTTTACCAACCATAAGCAAATGCAAAGACTGATGCGAGATGCCTAATGCCAGCTGTTTCAACATGGGAGCCACATTTAAAAAAAACTAGATAGAAAAAATCGCTGGCTCGAAATTCATATTAGACTTATGGTTTCTTGGGCAAAAACATTTGAAATTACCCAAATAATAATAATCGCGATGTGCCTCTGTTAATTTTTTTGGGACCCTACAATTCGACCCGCCCTAATATATATGTATATATATAAATATATATATATAAAAAATTATTTATTATTTATTATTTATTAAAAGTTGTAAAGGATAATACAATTAATCCTTACAATCTAAATATATGCTTTAGCAACTAAGGCCATCAGTATCTTAGACTAATTACATATTTGAGTTAAAAGCTAGAGTTATCACACTTCAAAATAGATGTTGGTTTTGCATAGAAATTTTATGAATTCTTTTATGTTACTATGAGTAATATTTACTAGAAAGTTGAATATGTTTGGGTTGGTGAAACTACGACGGATGTTCTCCAGTGCTGAGCAGTCTATAATTAAGTGTTGAATGGTGAGGATGTTATTATTGCAGTAAGGACAGCAGGTTGGGCTAGTGTTTTCCAATAAGTATTTGTGTGTTATTCTCGTATGTCCAAGGCGGAAGCGAGTGTATACTACGTAATGCCTTCTATTTATTGTTATTGGTGCAGTTGATGGCAGGCGAGCAGGGTTTATTGATTTGTAGAAATGGGTATATTTAACCCACTGCTCGTTTTCATATTCCATGTATTTTTGATAAGCTAATTTCTTAATGTCTTTTTTGTTAGTGGTGTTAACTAATTTAAGGGGGGATCTGGTAGCCAGCTTTGCAGCGGAGTCGGCTATTATATTACCTTGTATTCCAACATGGCCAGGTATCCACAGAAGCTTAATTTTACCAGTATTAGCGGTAAGAATGTCTCTGATCCTGCTTATTGTTGGGTCGGCACAATTTGCGTTCATGAAGGCTTTCAGTGCAGAGAGGGAGTCACTGCATATTATGTGCTTGGTTATACTTTTTTCTGCGACTTGGCAAGCGTAAAGAATTGCTGTTGCTTCGGCTGTGAATACTGATGCATATCGAGGAAGAATTGCTGACATAATTGTCGATTTGTTGTCCACTTGGATCCATCTGTAAAATATGCTGTCCAATTAACGTGCGAGCTGCAAATGGCTGCAAACTTCTGTAGATATACATTGTGTGGAGTCTTTTCTTTTGGGTGATTAGCCAGATCCAGTATGACAGAAGTGTTTTGAAATACCCAGGGAGGAGCACTAAGTGGGGAGGTTGAAAATGGAGTAATGTGGATGTCTTCTTGGTTAGCCATATCGATAAGATTTTGCAAAGCGGATGTTTTTCTTAGCCTTCGTTTCCTTTTAACGCTATTTTTTAAAGCTGCTTGTTGTGGAGATCCTTCGGAATGCACTAACTTAGTAATCATTCCAGTGCTCATATAAATTATTCTGCCTTTTAGAGTGGGAAGCCCAGCTTCTGTCAGGATATTGAGAATTGGAGTGGTACGAAAAGCTCCTATTATACAAAAATTTGTATGTGGCACTGTCAGCAAAAAAAAAATGAAAAAAATTGCAAAAACTTAATGCGATTCTTTAGCAGCTCGAAACTTGTACTATATAAAACTAAAGTTTAATGGGCGTTAAAACTGCATACTCAACATCTTTATAGCAAATCATTTTAGAAAAGTATGAAAGAACCCTAATTTGAGAGATGTTTCGTAACTTTAAGACTCTTGATGCGACTGTTAATACATATGTATAATCGGAGAGGAAAACGGTTTAACGTGGTTCAATGAGATCATGCCAGGCAACTATTCCGTACTATTATTAGAATTTCGAAATAAAATATAATTTATTTTACCCCTCCCTAATGTACACATGAGCACATGCATGCAGCTAATATCATAGATATTGATCTCTCACCTTCACATTCACAGTTGCTTAAATGTACTTGAGCTTACATTGAGCTGGTGATAAGCTTATCGACCACTTCCGTCCATTTTCGCTCTTATTACAAATGCAAGAACGCGCTTGCACGCCGCTACCCAAACACATCTAACACATACATACGTGTGTATACATATATCCCACAAGTTCTACTCACTCGCCTGCCGATTTTCACCTGCTCTCGACTATGTACATTTAACCTCTGCCTTCGATTTCATTTACGACTATTGACGGCCAATCATTTGCCGATGAAGTGGCAGCGATACTTTGAAATCCTCTTACGAAGTGCATAGCATGGAAGAAACCCACATACGAACGTGAATTAGGGGGGTGCGAATGTGAATTTATCAAGCAACCTGGTAGCAAAGTTTGGAAGAGCCTTCCTAGATGCTAACTAAACTCCTGTCTACTCCTATATACGATATTAATTTTTACTTTTTTCCGAACAGTTTTGAATGCCTTACAGTATTGCAGAATACTTGCAGACTTTTAGTGATATTTGTGATAAAGTATAGAGCATTTTCATACATATAATTAGCATTACATATATAGTGAAAGCTCCCATAAGCGGACACCGATGGTCATCCATTTTTTGTCCGCTTATGGGAGATTTTTTTTTTCATAATTGGACTTTTTTGAGTGTCCGCGTCCGTTTATCGGAAAGTCCGTGTATGGGAAACATTTTGTATGAAAAAAAAAACCAAAACTTGTTCGTTTCCAAGAATGTGTCCGCTTATAGGAAATGTTCGCTTACTAGAGCGTCCGTCTATGAGAGCTTTCACTGTATATATATACATACATACATATGTAGCGTAATTCTTCGTCTATTTTAAAGAAAGTTTAAATCTCCACGGGGTTTTGTATTCAATATGTGCCAGCTGCTAAATAACCATTGCTACAACAAAAAGGATACCCCTACGGGTCATCTTTAATGCATGAGCGCATTAAAATGTGCTGATTTGTTAGCTTCCCGAACCATAGCTGCTACCAGCATTAGAAGTGGGTGTAGCACGCCTTCTGCATATCTCATGGAAGGTCAAACGTCAATAAGCACACATGAATACACATTAAATTTGAGGATGATTGTGTTGAAGTTTAGCTTTCATTGATTCCGTCAACTGAATTTTTAATAAACAAAAGGATTGCTAATCTCACAGTTCTAGGCATTTGAATCTTCTTATACTTTATTTACTTTATCTTTGATTTTATTTTATGCCACCTCGTTGCCTCTTTAAAATAACGAATATTTGTAGTTTTTATGTGTATGCAGGTATGTGCATGTCGGCCGCCGTGGTGTACATAGTAGTAGCAGTGCGCCCTACCATTCCGCAGGCCCTGAGAAAAAGTGTTTATTTTCAAAGTTTAAGAAAAGTGTATTACTGTACGATGTAGCGATCTTTCGTGCGGATAAGAGCATCGGGTATGTCGGGTGTGTTGGTCTGGTATTGAACAGGGCGTAAAGATAAATCAACAAATCTAGTGTGAAAAGATTTTTAATGATGCTTTGTTACCTCGGCCATACAAAAAATTCGTTAGAAAGCATCGCAAAATCCAACGTTTTTTTTAGAAAAAAACTTGCTTCATTTCATCGCAACAATGGCCACCATATTCATCGGACTCAAACCCAGCGGATTTTGAAGTGAAACTTCTTTAGCGGCGGTTGGTTGGTTGGGAGTAAATTGGCAATTCAACGGAAATTGCACACGAAAATGATGCAACGGAAATGATTGGGGTTGAAACAAGTGCTTCTTGAGTGTATGCACATGGTATTACTTTAACAAAAACTTGCTAATAAAAGGTTAAAGAAAAATACTTAGAAAAAGGCCAATACAAGAATGAAAGTAAAGGTGACTACGTCCATAGATAAAGAAAAGGATAAAGGCAAAGATGCAACAAAGATGCGTAAAGATAAAGGCAAAAATGAAGATCAAGGTAAATTTAAACATTTCACTTAAATAAGGGCAAAGGTGAAGGGGAATATGTTGATGAAAAAAATCATAAACTTATAAGTAACAAGTAAGAAAGTCTAAGTTCGGACGGAGCTGAACATAAAATACCCGGCGCAACTATTAAATATATGTTTTTTCACCTTTCCGAAAGCTACCGCTACACGATAAGCCGGGGTGTATCAATTTTGAGTAAATTAGCGTCCTTAAATTTCGAAATATTGCAGTTCAAGCATTTATGAAATTTACCGTTATATGAAAAGCGGCCGTAATTTTAGTCCGATTCCAATAATTTTCAACGTTTTGCTTATATGTGGCAAGCACAATAACCACACCGAGTTTGGTACAAATTGGTAGAACGGTTACCGGGATATATATATGTGATCATAAGTAGGCGGTGCCACGCCCATTTTCCAAAGTTTTATTATAACCGTATTTCTTAGTAAAGAATTGACGCAAGCATCAATTTTGAATAAATTAGTTTAATATTTACTGATTTATCGAAGATATCGCATTTCTCTAAATTACCGTTATATGGGATGTGGGCGTGGTAATTGTCCGGTTTTGCCCATCTGTCCTACTCCCGAAAGAAGTGCACGTACCAAGTTTCGTTAAGATATCTCAATTTTTACTCGAGTTATCGTGTGCACAGACAGACAGACAGTCACCGCTTAATCGATTTCTCTTTTCATCCTGATCATTTATGTATACTTTTTTCAATATCTATCTCGACTCGTTTTGCCTATTACAAACAACCGTTATGTGAACAAAGTTATAATATCCTTGTGCACAAGTGCGCTCGGGTATAAAAACTAAGATAAATGTAAAGAAACAGATGAGGATGAGGATACCGATAAAAGTAAAGATGAACATAGAGGAAGAAAGATTAAAATAAAGGCAATTATAGAGAAAAATATATAGATGGAGATTCAGAGACCGAATCTGTGAGCTATTTTTGCATTATAGAGATTTTCGGGATATAACAATCGATATTTTTGTCGGTTTTGTTATAGATATTTTTATCGGTTTTGCTATCGATATCTTCGGAACTTATCGATATAATAATCGACACTTTTATGGATTTTTTTAACGATATTTTTATCGGTTTAGTCATGGAATTTGTGATCGATATTTTTTTCGATTTTGTTATTGATATTTTTATCAAATTTGTTTTCGATATTTTTACCGATATTTTTATCAATTACTTATCGATTTTATAAGAAATTTTTGCGACCGATTTGGTTGTCGATTAATTATCGATTTCGCTATCGATATTTTCATATTTTCTAATCGATTTTGTTACCAATACTTTTATCGATTTTGCTATCGAAGTTTTTATCAAATTCGACATCGGTTTTGTTATCGATATTTTTATCGGTTTTGTTTACGATATTTTGTTGGATGTTACTATCGATTTTGTTATCGATAGAATGTAAAGATGAAAACGAATTTAAAGAAAAACAGAATAACATAAATGTAATTAGAACGAACAGGGGTAGAGGTAGGGATCTAGATAGAAAAACACAAAATATATAACGTTAAGCACAAGCAGATGTATGTATGTACATACATATATTAGTTATGAGACAAAATAGATATGTAACGTAGGTTTCACTTCTCCAGTGTGGCCCAGGCGCACTTACTTTTTTTCATATGGTCCATTCACAAGGCCAAAGTGTCAACTAAAACTCAGAGACAGTCAACGCTTTGAAGATTGCTCTTCGCCGCCACTGTGAGAAAATACCACCAGACCACATTCGTGAGGGCTGTGATGCATTCTCTGACAGATTCAACGCTTTTATAAGAGCTGAAGGTGGCTACATCGAACAGTAATATATATTTCTTAAAATATGACACGTTTTTATAATGAACTGGTGTTTGTCAGTGAAAAGAAAACTATAGAATTTTTAATTGGTATCACTTCGAGCCCCTACTACCCCTGTATATGCATTGAAGATATCTAGCTTACAACATAATTATGAAACTTCAAAATAGAACTAGGGAATAAAGACCAAGATCCAGGATCACTATTCCAATATTTGAAATCCCGAGCACATTCAAAGAGCCGGTTCACGCATAATATTAAATCTCAGTCAGTCCGCAGTCGGGTCGCTCCTTTCCCAAAAAATCAAATCTTCATTAGTTCTCGTGTGCGTGGGGAGACTAAACGCTTTAGAGGCAAACAACAGGAACTTCCTTCTCTGCTAGGAATTCTGCAGCAACAACACCAATAGGTGCCGAGCTCCGCTTTGCCATAGGAGCTTAGAAGATAAAAAGCAGGAAGAGAAAATCACTGCAGCTATTCGAGCATCTAATAGGAAAATATATGACAAGCTCAAAAAGGGCAAAGTTCTGATTCCTATTTGGAGACTAAAAAAAATTAAAATTAACATTTTTTCCTACCCAAAAATCGATACTACCATACTCGAAGATATCACATATAAATGTTGGTCCCCATTGAAGTCGGTTAAGTCGTGTCGCACAGGGGTCAAAGTTCAGATTATCTCATGAAGATGTCTTAACCGACTCCAATCGTACCAAAATTTATTGATTTTGGGTATTAAATAAAAAGATTTTTTGAGCCCATAGAGGCATCTGGCCTTTGCGCCCTTGTGCGACACGCCTTAACCGTCTCCAATCAGGACCAAAATTTATATGTGAAATGTCTGTGACCGCTGCCCTGAAGGTCATTCTGGACCTGACGCCACTACATATATCAATTGAATAGATGGCAAAGAAAAGCCTTCTCAACTTTATGAGGGAGGGCACTGGTAAAGGAAAGGTGATTTCGAGTAGAACGAGATAGGAAACCAGGTCCAAGTTCCCTTTATCTCCCAGCTCAGTAGAGATGACGTGGTTATAATGACAGCCTTTGAGACAAAATTCTGGACCGAACTAGGCAGCAAAGCAACCAGGAACGAGATAATTTTAAAACAGCTTTAGACGTCACTGGCGGAACTACCATAGTATATTTTAAGCGAAGGTTTATGCCGTCAGTGCTTGTGCGAAAATAATTCTGCAGAGGCAATAAAGAAGGCAGCACATTGCCATCTGCAGCGACAGTCAGGCTGCATTAAAAGCCTACAACTGACCGTAAACACGCTAAAACATGCATTTGTCTGGTATATGTGCTACGCTCCTTTAAAGAGAGCACATTGGAACTGTTAGCCTAAACGTAAGTCTCAACCAGTGCAGAACCCAGTAGTCGAAACTACATACTAGAGTCCGCCCGATTCCCAATTTTTGGCCGATGCCGA
Organism: Rhagoletis pomonella; assembly: GCF_013731165.1. Taxonomy (NCBI): domain Eukaryota; kingdom Metazoa; phylum Arthropoda; class Insecta; order Diptera; family Tephritidae; genus Rhagoletis; species Rhagoletis pomonella. The sequence continues at coordinate 55,453,100 of NW_023458556.1, read as the reverse complement.
TTAATTGGTCGGACTCTACTACATACTCAAAAGATGCAGCGATTTATAGCGATTTGTAAACGCTACTATATGAAAGCTCTGTGAGACGCACCTTTGACGGTCAATTGATAGGGAAGTACATAAACTACAATCAGTGTTGCCGCGGCCGAAAAATTTACCAAAATGGTTAAAAAAAGTTACTAAATCCCGTAAAAATGAAGCAATTTATTTCATTAATTTGGGCTTTTCTTACCAAGATTGGAAATGAGGGGGATAACTGGGGCTACTTAGGATTTTGCAACGATGATAAAGTACCGGTTTATCGACGTTTGCTGGATCCTAGCGCTTCATTTCCAGTGACTTCGATCAACATTAACGCGATGGCGGCAACTAACTAAATAAGTTCAGTTACAGTTTGCCCTGCAATTTCATGGATACATGCACTCGAACTCCATATCTACAGGGTTAGGATTAACTAATGTACATATATGCCATTTTTCGCTTCGGTAATAAACACAAAAATTCCATTAAACAAATTAACAGAAAAAATGCCAATTTAAATTAAGCAAATGAGCGTAAAATATAATAGAAATATTTATGCAGATATAAGCACACAAAAATAAATGCTTCAAGCAAATACCGAATAGAGAATAAGATATCTATTATTAACGCACCGGCAGAAAAAAATGTATGTATGTATGTATGTATTCATACATCATGAGTGTGTAGATACATAAATACATAGATACGAGGAACTGAAGCGGAAAATTAAAAGGGTTCAGAGCTTTCACTATGGTACTCGTACTTGTGTGTGGTTAGAATGCAAGTTCATGGATATTAACTCGCAGCGTACATTTGCTTGCTTTTCTTATGTAGATATCAACTTAGAATTATGCATACATATGTATGTATGAATGCATTTGAAAGCAATAAGAAAATGGTTACGCAAAACTTGTGCAAGAATCTTAATGAGCGCCTTTAGTAAGCATTAGCTTAACAATGTAACCACCACTACCGCCAATAACAATAACAATACTAACAATAACCTCAAGGAACTAGATAAGCGCATGAACCAGTATTCAATAGGTGCTACGGTATGCAAGAGTTCTTACTTAAGTACATACATATTTATATGTGAGTATAAGTAAATATGCATATACCCAACAAACTCTGGAAAAAAACATTTTCAAACATTTGAGAAAATCTTATTTCTTAATTCGAAATTAAAAATTTTCTCAAACGTTGCTTATCCACTTAAGAACGGCTTGAAAAACATTTGAGAAAATTTTGTTTAGCATTCGTTACGTTCCATTTGTGGGTCAGTGTTGCCAGAAGTTTTCCAGAGCTAAAATAATGAAACAGGCATGCAAGCTATGCCTGGGAAACATTACAGTGCCTTGAAAGACTAAATTAAAGGTTGATGAAAAGCTTCCATAGCGCCTTGCAGCTACTGCTTCGGATAAAGTCGAAGCTTCAGCGACCAAGCATGTGCGCTATGTTTGTAACCCCAAGAAAAAAGCTAAATCTAGCCGGAAAAATTTCAAAACGGCAACACTGAACACGGCACAGATGTCGAAGTCTATCGGTAGTCTGTTACATCAGACGCAAAATGGCTTCTCATTCCCAATTGTCTATCGGAAAATGGCTCTTGGTTCAAGCGATTGAAATGCATTTAATTGATTTCAGTTAACATTTTTTGATAATATCATTTTGTGATTAATCTTTCCATTAAAATTTAAAAAAGAACGCAATAAATAGTCTGTTGCATCGATGGTGACCAACAGTTTGCCTGCTTAAAACAAAATTATTAAAATTAAAAAATTTTAAAAAATTTATTTTTTATGTTATATAAAAAAGATTATAAAGTATGATTTATATTTCCAAAATGAAAAAAAAGCAAATGAAATTTTTTCCCCATTAAATGCATTTTTTTTAAGAATTTGTATATTTTCAATAGAGCAGATAGAATATTAAAGGTAAATTTCATTTTTTCATTTTATTTTGCAAAAAAATACTTCGAAAACGTTATGTATGTGACTAATTACAAAACAAACTGTATGTAACTAATTTTTTACATCAACAAGCTATTAAATAAACTGCATAAATAAAAAACTCCTTTCCGATAAAATAAATTTTTTTTCTTTTACATATATGCCAATACTGCACAAAAATTTCAATAAGCTTAACTGGATTCCATTTCGTTCCGCTCCACTCACGTTTGAGAAAAAGTGAAAATTCAATAGCTCTCAATTTGAAAATGAAAGGAAATTCCATGATAAAAACATAGCAAGGTAGAACCGTTCTCTCATTTTGTCGGCCATGATTTTTTTTTGAAGCTTGCCAGCATTTTAAAATCATATAAAATTGAAAATAAAAAATTGAAATTGTTCGAAATTGTTGTTGCTTGAGATTGAAAATGAAAATGTGTGTGTGAGTTTGTGAGTAAATTTAAAAATTTAAAATGTTTGGAAACGTCAAGAATTTTAAAAGTAACTCTCAGCGGTTCTACCTTACTATATTTTTATCATGGGAAATTCCATATTAAAAAAGTGTCTTTGAGAACTAACGTTTGAGATATGAGCAAATAACTGATTCTAAAATGCATCTCAAATTGAGATTTAACAAAAATGTTTATTGTGTATTACTTGTGTGAATCGAAATTATCACTTTAGGGCGCGTGCACACACAGGCATACATACTCGTATAATGGAAATGTTTTGGTGTGCGCTGGACTGAGTGTTTATTGCTTTTGTGTTTGTGTGCGCTCAGCCTCCTTATTCATATGCCAAGACGTTAATGAATAAAACGGTAATTAGAATACAAACAAAAGCGAACGCTAACGCAATGGCAAAGGCAAACACAAATCAAATTGATTTGAGAAAAGGAGTAGCAGGAAACTATTTAACAACTCATACATAAACCGCTTTAAGGCTTGACGGTATTATTCTCCTGCTGTTCCAATGAGTGTAGTAAGGAAAATAAACACCGCTCGTTTGGCTGTTAGGTAACTCAGTATGCACATTTGTATTGCTATGAATTTTCGCTAAGTGAATATTGCTAATAATTATTGATTGGCGTTGCCAACCGTTTTTCAAAATCTTTTTTTTTTTTAATAATATACTTTCCTTCCAATATTCATTAATGTTTAACAAAATTGGAAGCTTAGTATCTAGATTAGGTAAGGTTAGATTACATTGGAAGGTTGAGTGTGAATAGTCTCCTTAATTTCATTCAGAGGCATAAATACCCATACCACATACGAGCTTTCTTTGCATGTCGAGAGATAGCATATCCCTCTAACTGGGGCTCCAAAAAGTTGTCAAATTAATAACCCGATCGGCGGGCGCTATAGTCTAGTGGTAAGAAGTGCATACGACCGCCAGATGAGACCCCCAGGTTCAATCTCTGGTCTGCGCAGTGTAAAAAAAAGTTGACGCTCGCCTCGGAATTCCAAACCACCGACTGTACTTCTGTTAATAAATAGCTTCTTATAAAAAAACCATGCCATGCCATCACACAAATTGGATAAGAAGCTCAGCAAAATGCCTATCGTCAAAGTTTTTTTTTTTAATACACCGCTGAATCATTTGCTGGTCCAGAGAAAGCTGAAGAGGTCGCTATCTATGCCTCTGTACAGACAACAAACGTGACCCTAGTCATTTGTGTCGCTTCACCTCATATTTTGAGTGTCGAAATGTTGTGATAATGTAGCAGTTTTCCTCAAACCCAACCTTGGTCATGGGCCTACGGGACGTATTGCCTATTTCGTTTCAAAGATAATTTCATTAAATAGCTTAGCTGAGGTAGAGCGAGAGACCAGGTTTAAAGTTGGTATGAAAATAAAGTAGTTGAGGAGGTAGGGATTATCTTTTGTTGCGTATTTATCGAGCTCAATGAGCCCATTTGGTTAAAAGGAGACTCCATTGGAGGAATCTTGCTTTAGCTGCCGTAGGCTGAAATTGATGGAAAATAGCCTTTTGAATTTGATTTGTGGACTTAAAATTATGCAACGTGGCAGCTTACTTCACTCAGTACTCTTCATCTGTAGTAACAGCATAAGTAATCGATAATGCAACAGCATAGCAGCAGAACACGAAGCAATCAGCCAGGCAGCCAAACGACTTAAATATTAAGTAATTTTAATCACCACATCTACATACATACATATGCACTTCCATCGGTACATACATACATACATATGTACATACGTCGAATCAATTGAAAAAGCAATTTTGTGCTTAAGCTGCATAAATAAATTTGCATATTTTGCACCGTATATGTATATATATATGTAGGTATGTATGTATGCGTAATAATGTACATATGTATGCGATTATTGAAGCATAGAACGCTCTCCGACTTAAGTTTCTCATATATTAGCATAATTAGTGGCAGGCTCTTGTGTGTATACATTGTATATGCATATTTAAATGATTCTTGCAGTTAATCAGTATTTACTATCAAATTTCTTAACGAAGTCTGCAAGAAATTACAATCGTTATTATACATAAATATATGTATATAGTATCCTCATGATTCTTTAAGGAGCAAAATATCTGGTTGTATTTCGGTAATTCTATTAGTATCCAAAGTTTCAGATACTATAAATACTACACTGGATATTTCCTATTGTGATAACTCTTTCGAAAACAACTACAACCTTAGGCTTCTTATTAAACTAGGCGCTTTCGAGGGTGTCTTGTTCCAGATTATCGACAGATACGGCAACCGTTCCAAAACTATGCGAGCTTTTGACTTGAATACCTGGGGAAACCCACATTATGTTCTCCGGGGTGGAACAGCCAGCCAGCTCACAGTACCTGCAGTCCGTCTCTGGCGAATAACCCATTTTGCCAGCATCTTAGTTTGTAGTGTCCAATCCGGAAGCAATTCGGAGTTCTCAGGCCTTCCCAGCCAAGATTGAAAAGCCATTTAGAGATCCCTCGAGATAAAGTTATAAGTCACTTAGATTGCTTTTGGCCACTAGGTGGCAACCGTGCTGCTTTGCCGATTTGTATTTTGTATAATCGGTTCAATAGAGTTTTGCGATTGTCCATAAACGTTAATACCGTTTTGAATGACTTTAGGGATTTTAATGTTGCCTCATCATCTGACATAATATTTATTCTAGCTCCGTTTGTCTCTCGACAAACATATTCGCTGCAGATTTCTATCGCAAAGGTCTACGCTTGAGATATCGAGCGGCAAACGCATAAAAAAAACTTGAGCGGCATTGCTTTCAGAAACGTGAATATTGGGTAGGTTCAGAAGGCGCAGAAGTTGAGCGCAACCGTTGCTCAAAAAATCAGTGATCATAATGCGCCTTCTGAACGGCTTGATACATTAGCTGTCAAATTCAAAACACACAACATGTTGTCTCAAATGATCATAAAAATATTACGATCATCTAACACGCAACTGTTCAGTTGATCAGAAGTGCAAAACAACGCGTTCAGTAGGTGCAATCGCAACAGTTACTGAGCTGTTGCGCCTTCTGAACGTGCCCATTGATACAGAAAAAGCTCATAGATCATGTCGTCACTAGAAGATACAAAAAGTTTTACAAAAAAATACGCTCAAGTAAAACTTCGGCGAAGAAAAACGTGTAACCTAGTTGACGACGAAGAAAGGCGCGGAAATATGGATTTATATCTGGCCAAGGATTGACACGTCATCAGCATTCCCAAACAATTGTTTGGGGTACTTACATACTGTTACACCCGCGTCTTTCTTCGCCGTCAAATAGGTTACCGAGTTTTTCTTCACCGTCAACAATGTGAAGGGTCTTTCTTCGCTGAAGTTTTTTTATATGTCAACTTTTGAGCTCGCACCTTTATTCGTGTCTAGTGATGATATATGTAGTTTAGTTCCTGAAAAAAATAATAATAATTTTGAAGAAATGTCGTTTCCGTTTTTTGACCGCTAGGGCTCTATTTGGTTGTCCATTGGAGCACTTCTCTGGAACCTGAGTTGAAACATGCGAGCTCCAGTATTATGCTCATCGAACTTAGATCCATCAGTACAAAAAACCCTTTGTCAATCCTTGTGATTATCGGCCGAAAGTGTTCCTTCTAGAAATTATTACCTTGTAGTGCATTCCGAATACTAGCTTCACTGCGCTGCTCAGTCGGAAGGTACTCCAACAAAACTACTTTTTTTTTTTAGTATGGCTAGAAGAATTGTTCCTGACGTGGGTTTAGTGAAACTTGCTTTTTTTCTTGGTGAAGGAAATGAAGGTGAAGTTTAGTGGGTTTATTTCTGTGGCATAATTTTTCTGTAAGTCTTAAGGTTGGCTTAGACTTTGTTGCTTTTTCCATTTTTCCTAAAAAACATAATCGTTGTACAAAGCTCAATAACAATATTGAGATAACTAGCTATGGTTACTCAACTCACCAGTTGTTATAAGTCCTTTGTCCGGCAGGGTATGCACTCATCTGCAGTTATGGAAGCTATGTATGTATGTAAGTATTTGTCAGAGAGTACCGTATGTGTTTGATTAATTTCTTAAGTACAGAACATAAGTATGCACTATACTTTTGTTAGGCACCTGGCTTGTTAGATATTGATGAAATTACATTTAGGATCAGCATCCATAAATATTAACATAAGTCTAAGAGCATTAAGCCAGAAAGGCATAAATTTATAATTTTTCCGAGTAAGTGAACTGTGAAAAGTAATTATAAATTAAAGTACGGATACTACGGAGTAAAGTTGTGAACGCTTTTTATCACGAGAAGTCCTACATATATATTATTTCACTTCACACACCCGAATCTATACAAAGGCCAGCAGTAGAGGAAGATCTACAGAACGGCGCTTCATGCTTTGGTCTCAATAATTGGGTGGTGATTAGCAAAAATTATATAAAACGAATAAAATAATATGACAGCCATGTGTATTGCTGGACTCATCCACCAACTGATCACCCTTCGAGTATGAGTTCAAAATTAGGGGTTGTTGTGATTCGGAGGACAGTCAGCAGAGGCTCTCTCCAAAACGTCTTAAGTTATAACAGTGAACCAACTGCAGTAGTGCATGTAGGCATATGCGATGATGAGGCCTTAAGCTAAGTGTAAACGGTAGAGAAAAAACGCGAGACTTAAAGCTCAAACAGTCAACGACGTAACGTAGACGTAGGTTGACGCAGACACGATCTACCTTATGTGATTCGCGTGTTAGCGAAAACTCACCACCGCATGGCGGTGACGTTGCCGTGGCTTCTCTCTCTCTCTACCAACAGTAAATTTGATATGCTGGTACGTACGCCAACCTACGTTTACGCTACGTCGTTGACTAACTGCGCTTTCAGACAAAGATCTTGCTGGAGACGTGTACACACTCAATAGAGCTCTACGTGAGACTCACCTACACAGTCTACGTGAGAGTTATTTAGCGAGACTTACACAGTCCATCGCAACTAGTTAGCTCGAAAACTCTACAACAACTCTATGCTCTATTTGGCTAGCTAAATACAGTTTTTACTCTTGACAATGAATTTCATTACACTTTGTTTAATTTTGAAATGGCTACGACAGTAAATCGTATTTCGGTAAAAGCAAGCCATTTTAGGTACATGTAGAACGTAGCCGAATAAATTATCGGGAAAATTTCTATTATTTTCATAAACATTTCAACGGCTTTCCCTCCTTTGCAAAGAGGCATAAAAATTGGTTAAAACATAAGGAGTATTCACCAAATTGAGCAATTGACCTGACATTCTGGCAACACTCGTTGCTTGAGCTAACCTGCTCTTTTGCCAGAGTGCCAGGCCATTTAGACATATCATTATGTCTCGGGGTGTACAATAAAGGAATACCTGGTATTATGTGTAAGTACGTATGGAGGGTGTTTAGAGTCTTCTCTTCACCCAAAATCTGAAAAATTACAGTTACGGATATGCTCAATTTTATACGAAAATATACTGAAAATGAAGTTATCATTTATATTATTATTTCTAGATAGGCTAAGGAGGGAAACACTTTATTCCTATTTAGTTCAAAAGAACGATTTACCTATGTAGGTCGTAGCACAAATAAGTTTTAGATTAAACTCACAATTCCGATCTTCTTCCGTTGTTGGTATGAAAACTATTTGAAATTTGTTTTTTTTTGCGTTATAGTAGAACCTTTGATCCAGCAAAGTATAGATTTTAGAAATATGTATGAAAGAATTCTGTATGTACACACTTGAACATACATAACTAAAATGAAGCCCATGAGCATAAGCTCTTTGTCCCAAAATGACTTCAATTTCATACCCTTGTATCCAATTTATGAAGTAATTACCAGTGGATTCAGTATGCAATTAGTATCCTGTTTAATGGAAAATATTTTTTGTCATTAAACTGCGCCAATATGATGTTCTATGTTTATGAGTGAGCCCACAGACGCACATTATTGGTGTCAGGATTAAAAACAAACATTTTCATTAATTGTCAGTGCATAGCTGACAGACTGCCATTAAATGGAGAGATGGGTCAAGAGAGACATACGTACATATTTACATATTTACCTTCAAAATCATCAATCCACAAAACGCATACATACTCCCGTACGTATGTACATCCATTCGCACTTACTTTAACGTCGCAATTTTCACTTTTCACCAATTCAAGTGGCTTAGCGGAACAAAATGGAAGCGTCACTGATTGGTATCTATGGAATAGGGGAATATATGTATGTATGTGCGAGTAGTTATGTAGCGTAATGTTTGTTGTCCTACTTTTGTTGTTGTATCTGCTTTCTGGCCGTTGGTATTGCGGTTAGTGCGGTTCGCATTGCATGCCACACGCTTTTGGTAGCTGTTAAACCGGTACATAGCTGTGGTTTTACAGAGCGCGCCCAATTTCACTCAATGTTCGACACAAATTCGTAAACATCCCAGCAGCGAATGGAATGAATTCCGCATCGATGTTGCACTGATGACAAGTAATGGCATTCGATTCCGCTCTCGATTATTTTTCTATTGAAGTATGCATTACATTTAACATTGCGTGACATTGGGGGTAAGGTGTGAGGGCTTCTGCTGCATTAGTTTTTATCAACGCAGAAATGTCTAGCTGAATTACCTCTTGCATAGCATTAAGCTCAAAGTAATGCAGAATGTTTTAAAGAGTAATGCGGCAATTAAGCACTAGATTACTTTTTGGCAAAAGGTAATGCAGATTATGAGATTATGATTTATAGAAGCGTCTAGCAAAACATTTTTATCAAAATATTATTTAAAAAAAAGGTTTTCTATACTAATGCCGAATATCCACAAGGCATTGAAAGACAAAAAATATTTGCCATTTAAAAAAATGCCATGTAGAAATGAACTCAATGACTATTTTTTCACATAATAACACAATAATTTTTTAATGCCCAACTTTGTCATTTGTAATTTTTGCCATTTAAGGCCTAGTGGAAATCCAGCATAAGAAAGTGATATGAACATTGAACAAAAACTTCATAAATTCTTAAACCGAATATACGCCTGGCAATGAAATGACAAAAATGAATGCCATTTTAAAAATGCTATGTGGAAACAAACACAATAACACGGGTAGTGTTGAAAGCCCAACATAGTGATTAAAATTTTAAATTTAATGCCTAGTGAAAACCCAATGTTAGCCATATTTAAGCAAACTGTTAACTTTTTCGAAATTTTGTTTGTATTTTTAATCGACTTCTTAAAAAGGAGGAGGGTATCATTTCGTCGAAATATTTATTTATTTTTTTTTATGTATGTTACCGCATAACTTTGGACCACGTCAACCGATAATTCTTTTGGCATCGGAAAGGTAGTGTCTCAGAGGTGGACCCATACCAATCTGGTTAAGATCCGATCAGTGGATCATGAGATATATATATATATTTTTATATGAGAGTTGAAGTCGGGTTTTTTTTTGCTAAAAATTACTTGTTCTTTAAAACAAATGAGAAACAAAATTTATGTTTTGTTTCAAAATGAACCACTATTTTAAGAAGTGTAATAGAGCTTACGTACATACATATATATTTCTTGCAAAGCGGACGATGTTTCACTTCTTTATTTTCCTTTTAAAAAAAATATAAAAAGATTAATTAAGGTATACAAATTTTTTGGGCAAATTTGCATAAAGTTTGGAATTACAATTTTTGGAGCTTTTTTTGTAGTATTAGCCATAATTTTATATAGAGGTGTTTTCAAAAGGCTTCTCTGAGGAGACCTAAAGGCGAAGAAGAAAGATAATTGAATTCTTTAGTTTTTGCTCTAATTTTTAGTTTTTTTTTGTACCAGCCCCAAATTCAAATTTCTTTAAATTTGTATAGATTTTCTGCGACAAACCGTAGTTCAATACGCATCAATTAAGAAAAAATCGGATGTCGATTCTCGAATTTTTTGAATCGATTCACGGATCGAATCGAAACTAAAAAATCGAATCGGAAGGGCTCGAATAATCGATCTTCGCAACTCTACTTTGGAGTCGACTCTGAAGTCGGTGGCGTTGTCATGCAATCGCATTTTTGCTGCTGGGATGTGTGTATGTACATGAGTAAGTGTGTGCGTGTGTACTTTGGCCATTTTATATCTATGCGCTTTACCACCTCGCACAGCATTGCAGGCATTTCATGCATTTGTGGTAGTAACTGTGTGTGCGTGTTTGTAGGTATGCATGTGTGCCTCATCAATTGTGCCTTTCATTACGGATTGCAAATAATTTCAACGCTCTACAAATTCTCAGCGCATGCTAATCTACATGTAGATATACACACATATTTTCGCTTGTATGCTCATTATTGCTCATCATTATCCTCATTGTCACCCATTTATTTGAATGTCCACTGCACATTTTTAGCATATCCCTGGCTGCTTGCTGTCCTATAGGTGTGTGTATCAGTGTTTATACATATTCGGTTTCCATCACAGTATAGACAGTAACCAACCTTTTTGGGTTGTTGGTGTAGTAGTCGTTGTTGTTGTAGTTATATTCACTCCTGAGGAAGGCACGGGGTTGTGTGCTGCTATTTAATTGCCTTCCTCAGACTTTTTCTTAGATTTCAGGGTTGTGTGCTGCATTATTATTAGATAAATAAATTTTAGCATTTGACAAATCGTGATTTTATAAAAAGAAAATTATAAATGGTGTTGAAAAGCAAACAAACGCTCGTGCAAAAGCTCTATTTTTGTGTGTTGTTAAAATTTATACATGGCGTATTGATGGTAATACAAGCAAAGTATTCTTTTGTGAATTTTATGTTACTTGAGAATTTAGACAACGTGCGAGTTGCCAGGTTCTTTTATCAATATAATTAACACAAGCTTTTCCGCGTGGTTGCCTTTCAATAAATAGAATAAACAAATATTCGCAAATAAATTGGATTTACTTCATAACTGACAACTAACGTACGCTTTTTGTTCTTTTCTCCATTTTGATTTTGACTGTTTATAACCGCCAACAACTTTATGTGTATACATATTTACAAGCTGTAAAAATTTTGCGTAGTCCCACGAGCTAGGTAAAAACTATGGCATTCGTATTCACAACGAGAAATCTCAAAATTTTTGTTTGGTCTTTCCAAGCTTTCTCTTTTTTATTAGTTGGCAAAGGCCCTCAGTGGCAGCGCTCCGAACGTTGAGATAGTAATTTCATGTCAATTAGTAGAAAAGTTCCATGTTGAAAAAACTTTTTATTATGGCGAGAAAATTTTACTTTTCTGCTGTGCCAATTCGTAACTTTTTACTGCTGGAAATATTTGACAGTTGCTCTGGTGCAAAAGTTGAGCAATTAAAATCAGAAATTATACAAAAAATACTTGTTTTTACTGACTTTTATTCTTCTAGAACTAAAAGCCATGCATTTATTATACGCCTTAGTAATAAAATTAGAACAAAAAAACTCTTCAAAACCGTCAGGCCGGGTTGAAAATTTTCATTCACCTCATAGTTAACAAAAATTTACAATCCGTAGTACTTTTCTATCAATTCGCAAACGCCGTTTGCACAAAAAAGGTTATAAAATGCGTTTTATTTAAATCGTTTAGAAAATGAGTCATTTATGTATACCATTTTATGTGGAATTATTCAATAAATTTAGTTTTGCACTATACTTTTTGAAACCATTTGGAGTTAATTATTATTGCTTCTTAAAAGCAACCCTGCGTGCTTGGAAGGCGTCTGTACCAATAATTTCATCCCTAGCATATTCATCCCCGAGGAAGGCAGTCGCCAAATTCACCGAAGGTTGTTTACTGGTTATATTGTGGTTTCCATTGTGTTCGTTAGGTAAATTTTATTGTCGTTGAACTTTTGTTACACACCATAAAACTATCTATGCTGCATCAGTAAGCCATAGTCATTAGTAATGTTAATGCTTGCGCTTTCATTTCTAAATGAGTTAGGCTGAAAGAGGTGCAGAAAGTCCATTTAAAATATTCTCAAATGATATGAATTGACATTAGAAGTATTTAATAATAATAAAAGATTGGCGCTAACACAATATGTTAGTGTTTGGCCGAGGTTCTCTTTCCGATATGTGGCGTGCGTCTTGATATTGTCAGACCCCGAAGGACCGTTCGTGTTTATGTGAAGCTTTTTCATAAAAGAAATACATACTACACGCGGAAGTTTGCCATTGCCTGCCGAGGGGCGACCGCTGTTAGAGATTTTGCTCGGACCAGGATCCACTTAGAAGCTTGGTATGCTTAGTAATCGAGTTAATGCGATTAAAATTTGTAGATCTATCTTCTACCATTTGCGGTACTTTTTTGAAAAATTATGTGTGATATATTTTTGCTAGGTTGGATGCACTATTTAGTAAGCACATGATGCCTAGAAGCGCCAGAAAAAGTGTATACCCTTTTTAAATTCTTACTTTTTAAGCAACCAAAATATTTTGTTCAGTTTTTACTTTTAAACATTCATTTACTATGCATTAAATTTCTTATACTAATATGAAGTTATACAAGACCAAAAAAGAAAACAATTATTTAACATTTAAATACTAAATTTATTCTACTTCGCTATTAATTCGAAAAACTCTGACATTTCTTCACCACTGGGCAAGTGACTGCCATACTCGAGATTTTCATACATTGCACATCGAGCACGGTGACGTAACCGCAGCATGTCTCTCAGTAAATTCTGCGCATTTTGATAAAATCGCTGTAACGTCTTGTTAAGATTGAATTTTTCCAATCGCTCTATTTGAATTTTACGTTCGACATTTTTCCTTGCCTCATTCAAATAACCGCGTCTCACCCTCTCACGTAACACATAATTGTTTCTGACAAATAATTTGAAATTTGCGATGCCTTTTCTGCTTCTGAATTTACATGGCTGTTTGATTTTTCGATTTTTTCTCGCTTCAAGAAATAGCTTACGTTTAACTTTTTCTAGCGGCGATTTCTCGGGCAACGGATGCACAAGTGCGGCATCAATTGATTTGGTTATTTCTAGTCGACTTTCTTCATCTATTGTGATTCTTGTTGATACTTGCTGCAATTTGCCTTTAATTTGGTAAATATATCGGACACATTCATTTAGATTGTAACGTCTGATGGCACTCTCGTTGAGAAATGAGCACTCGGTTGTGTCATCTGCATCTAAATTGTTCTCCAGAAGTTCTACTTTCTCAGCCATCATTTATGTTGAGCGAGTGGAAATTCGAGAAATTCTGATCTTTGACGATCACTGGCTATTTAGTGACTAATGAAGAAATGCGAGGTGTACAGCTTTTTATAGCTAATTATTTTCTACAGGCAGGCGGAGTTGTCATTTCTGACAGGTAGTTTGTTTAGCAGTGGTTTAAGTATGCTGGGGATTCTTAAAATTATGGGCGTGGATAAACATGTTTTCACTTAACTACTTAAGCAGAATTGCGGGGAAGTATGTGTGCATTTGTTTTGAAATATCGTTTTTTAACTACATAGCCATGTATGCATGTACATATATGTGAAGGAAGTGGTTAAATGAGATCTACCTAAAATAGAATTTACTAGTTACAAAACATAAAATGAAACGATATTTTCGCTTATTTTTCTATTTTACGTACATAGGTAAAATGGTTTATTCTCTGAGCCTTGATGCCGTAGATTTTTAATCTACCTGCCGCAGCTTTATTTTAAACGACGGCTTGCACTTAAAAATTAACCGGATTTTGCATGGAATCTTCGCGTTTTTAAGGTTTTCAATGGAGACATTAATATTCTTAATTTTTTTTTTTTCAAATTTAAACCAATAATCGTGACCAAAAAATAGTCGTCTTACGTTGAGTTATTCACAACCAGTGTTGCCAGGGCTTCAAAAATAAAAAGCTAGATCGGCCAAATAAAAAAGCTAAAAAAATCTAAATGTTCCTAAAAAGGAGATTAAAAAGGCCAGCCTTTTCACATTTCATTAACTCTTATGTATGTACCACCCCGCAACAAAAATGTAAATATCTCGACAACCAAATTACTTACGATAATGAAAGTTCATGAAAGCCTGGAGCAAATATTTTTGAACAACATACCGTTTAATAAAACCATTTCAATAATGAAGGGGAATTTTTTAGGCTCTGAAACCCGATAGTCCTCAAAGACTAAAAGCCTGATTATGGCAACTTAACTTAACTTAACTTAACGGAACGTACAACTTAGGGAATCAAAATGAAACAGATTTCGACGTGGCTTAAGTTACGTTAAGTTTCGGCCCTTCAATTATAAGCAACATCCATTTAACAGAATTTTTAAGAGAGACCCGTAAGTTACATTAAGTTGCCATGTCATAATCAGACCATAAGTAGTGGTACATTTGTACCACCAAATATCTTCATACATCACAATACGATTACAATCGTGAATGTTTCAATTGGAGCGCGCATAGTGAAGAGAAAACCACGCAAATGAAGCAAACTAAACGGCGAAGTCGATTTCTATTTGACAAACTGTTTAACTCGACACGGTTGCGTCAAAACATACCTTACTGTTTCAAACATGAACTGGAACCCATGTCCGTTGGCCCGTCGAGAGAGAGAGGCGGGAAAGGAGTGAAAACTTCGCAACATATCTGGCGAGAGTTTCAGGCCTGAGTGACTCGTGGCGCCTATGCTACATAGCAGCGAAAAATGGTCGGCAGCATGTGACGCAATAGCAGAGGCTATAAAGGGGCTAAGTACGGCATAGCAGCGGCGACTAAATACCTTTCTCTCTCAAGATTTAGTGCTTGACGTCATTATCGTGTGAGGTGCGGAGTTCTAAGAAATAATATGCTTTTCCTGGTTTTATAGGGACACTTGTGGGCCCCTGAAAAAACTGTTACAAGTATAAACAGAAAGTGTTCGCTGAGTAAATTTCGTCGGACGGAGCGATACCGCCGGTTGATTTAACATTTCATCAAGTAAAAATGAACCGGAACAACAATTTAGTGCTACTACTTACAAATATTGTAGAGGATTGTCC
Source organism: Rhagoletis pomonella (assembly GCF_013731165.1). NCBI lineage: Eukaryota > Metazoa > Arthropoda > Insecta > Diptera > Tephritidae > Rhagoletis > Rhagoletis pomonella. Next base: position 55,437,720 of record NW_023458556.1, on the reverse strand, counting down.
TTAAAAAATGCTAGTTTGAAAATAAGAAAAGTCTAGAAAAAAGCCACGAAGCTAAATCCTAAATTTCAAAGCTAAACGACAAAGAAAAAAGTTAGATCTAGCTTCAAAAATACTACACTGGCAACACTGTTCACAAGTTTTTGGTATTGTTAGGCGACCAACAACACTTAGTGCCTAAAGATCTGCTACATCCCAAATTAACTGCAAACATGTGCAAAACACTGCTTATGGTAAGAGATTGTGTGCAACTTCATCATAATAAACAGGCTGCCAACTATACTTAACTATAAGGTGCCATATTGAAGATAAAAAAGTGCCAAAACGTGCCAAATAGAAAAATAAAAGTGCGAATAAGGCGTCATTCTTTTTAATGCTTCCCATTTAGCATTAAAATTAGAAACACATTCCTAAAAAAAATCCAATGACAAAGTAGGATAAACCAGTTGTATAGATACACTATAGAAATTAGAAAACTTTAGTTGAGAAAAAGTACGCGCAAAGGATTTCTGAAAAATGTATTGGAATATTACTATTTTTCAAAATCGCCATTTTGGCATTTTGTGCCAAATTGAAAAACTAAGTGCCATTTGAAGTAAAATAGGGCCAAAAATGGCATTGTTTGAGCCAAATTGGCAGCCCTGATAACAAATGACTGAACTCGTCGAAGTAATATCATTTCGAACTTTTTATGATTTTCAGCATAGCGTAGGCTGCAATATAATTGCTCTAATTTAGATTTTTAATTTATTGAAAATAATCTTCGAGGATATGTTCGAAACTTCTGAAATACTTTATTTCAGCCAACGAGGCTTGTTTGCTCCTCCCTTTTACATAAATAAAGGTGTGCTGAAGAAAACTTGCACTAAATTTCATAAAAATTGGGGGACTGAAGTGAAACTTCTTCTTTCTCTATTACCGCTGACTAGGGTTGCCAACATTTTCTTAGATATTTATAGTATTTTTTCAAAAAAATCGGATAAATATAGTAAACTTCAAATATATATATTATTATATTTGAAAGAAAATGTAAAAACGCTTTTTAGGTAATGGAAAAAGATATTCCTGTGAATGCCGAAGTTGCTGGAATAGAGAGTAGAAAAGAAATAATTTTAAGTAAATGTGTTAATTCTTTCTTAGTGTTTTTAAAAATATGTTGACTTTTTTTGATTATAAACTCACTATGACCTTTTACTAAGGATTATTTCATTTAATATTGTTATTCCAGTATAAAGGTCATTCATTTTAATACACATTTTTTCTTGCCAATTACTGAAATATATTTATATTTAAAGCTGAAGAAATATAGTATTTTCGAGTACTATATATTTCCAAAAGTATACAGTATTCCGATCAGAAAAATAGTACAATACTATATACTATAGTACGGTTGGCAACCCTACCCGTGACGCTATATTAACAGTGAAGCAGTATGGCTTTAAAACGCCAAAATTGAATTTAACATTTTATACATTTTAAACCGTTTAAATCGTTTAAATAAATCCGTCCAGCCGTTTCTAAGTGAAGATAAGTCTGGCATTGTTCAGTTTCTTTAATTTCAAATCACCCCGTACCGATAAAAAAATTACATTTTTATTTAAAGTTATTCGCAAAAATATATATACATACATATAATACACACATTTTTTTTTTTAACTTCTCTAAAGCCTTTTAGCAGTTCAATTTGTTTAATTTTCAATCAATAGATACATACAACACACCTTCAGGGCTTTCCTAACACCTTCAATATTCATAAAATGGAATGCAAATGAAATGCATTAAAACATTTATTTTAGCAGACATAAATATTCCGCATTTTCGCTCGCATTCAAAACTTCCGCCACTCAGAGCGCTTTCTTCGATTTATCTTGTTTTTATTTGCCAAATTCGGCGAAAATAAATTCAATTGGAAACTGCATAAAATTCATCCGCGTTTCACTTTCTTGCTCTTACTTTCATCCTTGCATTGCTTTTAAAGCTTTGCATAACGTCGCTTGTTCTGCTCGATTGGATTCGTTATGGCAAGCAAAATCTGCCCTTATCGATTTTCGGCAAGCAATACATACTTATTTACACTGTTCGAAAAATAATAAGTACTTACTCGTACATATATAAGTATGTAAATAGAATAGAAAATTCAAATGCAGTTGTGCAATGAAGCATTTGTGAAAAGCGTCCACAATGCGCGCGACACATTCGCTGTCATATTCATTTCATGCCACAGTGCGCCTTTGAGCGCACTGCATCCGCACAAGCACGGTACGCCACATGCAAAGCCACATATATGTACATACATGCACACACATGGGGCGTAAACGCGTTATACATATGTATGTATGTACCATAATAATCTACTTCGTTTTGACGTCAATTTTCCGCTGCCTTTTACCAAACATTTTCGACAATTTCTATGCATTTTCATATCCATTTTCAATATTTCTGCATTTTTCATGCTTCATAATTTTTATGCACCCATAATGCAAATGCAAGTATGTACGAGTGTGTGAAGCGCCGTCGACATAAGCGGCAACGCTTGAATGGAGTGTGACTGACTCAATAGCTATTTGATCGGCTGAGTGCCTGCCGCCCGTTGGGAGTCAGCCAACAAGCTAGCCGGCTAACCATCTGTGCATTAAATTCAACATTTATTGAGAGGATTTGCCGAATGAACTAAAGTAAGTGGTGGTGGTCGTCGTCGTTATGCCATCATTTTGGTGGGCGTCTCTGATTGCCTAAATTTGCTGAGCTCGCTATTTACCAAGCCCGCAGTCTGCTACATTTGGTTGATGTTTGACAAAAAAAAAATATATATATATAAAAATTATATTCGCAGGGCACGAAATCGAAATTGCATTTTCCATTAGCAGAGATTTTACTGAAATTGCATAGGAATTGAAATATCTGTAGGAGCTTTATTCAATTCTACATACATACATACATAAGCACATATTTTGCTGTTCGAATTTCAAGAATTTTATTGAGCTGTTCATGGTGACTTATTGAAAGAAAGTTGAAATATGCAAAATGTGTGCGTGTTTATCTAACCCAAGGGCTTGCATGCGATGATTCGCGCGAAAATTGAAATGCATTTTGGGTTGCCAATTGGAGCCCGCTTATGCTCAGAGCTCTTATGATTCCTCCAAAATGTTTGTTCTCGTTCATAGAAATGAATAGCATCTAACTCTCAGGTGCAATAAAAATAATTTGCTCTTCCTCAAGGAGCCACCCAATAGCTTATCCACACTATTCTGGCCATATTCTTAGAAGCAAAGCACACAAAACGGCGTTAGCTTATTTGATCCCACATGCTGAAGCACCGACCGCTTTTCACACTGCACTTTGCAACCATGATCGATATAGCTCTTTGGCAAATGCATTACTCCATGGATTGCAAAAGAGGTTGGATGTTAGCAAGTTAGTTCTTGGGTGTAGCAGAACAAGAGCGACCTGAAAAATCTTTTGTATCTCTTAGTGCCGTTTTCATAGTGGAGAGCTAACTCTCAATTTTTGTATGAGAACCTTTAGTTAACTGCCGAAAGAGAGTAAACTCCTCACTGTGAAAACGGCCCTTAAAGAGAGAGACCCAAACTCAGTGTGGCCACAACATCGTCGGATTCCCTAATGAATCCTAAAAAGGCCTTTGTAGGCGAATTCTTTATAACAAAGGGTTCGACAATTGAAGAGTTAAAGTAAATCAATATTTATGTGGCCAATGCCGGGCAGTGACAAAGAATATGCTCTGAGATTTCATCATCTTCAAGACGGAGCCGGCGTTCCGACTCTATGATCACACCTATTTGGGGCAAATGGAATCGCAATTGGTTGTGACCAGTAAGGTACCCAGAAAGTAGCCTCATGCCATTTCTATTTTCTAAAATAATATCGTTTCTGTTGAAAGCGTAGCCGAGGAGCGTGGCCTGTCGAGGCTCCCCCCCGCTCCCCAGTACTAACTGCGTTCAGAGTGTACCTATCCACGCTATGGCTCTTGAAGATGACCAACTGAGGCCACAGAAGGATTCAGGTCCCAAAAAGGCAATTATCCATCTTTCTTGTGTCAGCTCATCGGCGACCTCATTGCCTTCGGTTCCACAATGGCCTGGTACCGAGCGTTACTATGTTTTTGGCTGTCAAAAATTTGTAGCCTGTCAAAGCAGTCTCTAACCAACTGTGATTTCATAGTCCTGTTTTTGGGAAAGAAAGGCAGCAAATAACGCGATCCAACAAATGTTGTTAGACCAATGTCAGACCCATTACCCTGACTGTAGTCTTAAATCAACCTCTCCTACCCAAGAGTTTTTTCTCCTCGCTAGACTACCACTAGTCAGAGCATTACGGTCAGAGACATGACCTTAGCTATAGCCTGTTTTTCCAGCCGCCAGCACGTGGAGAGTGTAGCCGCATTTCCGGCAGTGCATGCGGACAAAAGACTCCCTCCTAAGGAGTGACGACTGTCAGTATTTATTTGTTATTTTCTTTAAATTATTACCGATAGCCAAAAATAAAATAAAAAATCTAGCAATTCTTCCACGTTTACCATTGATTATTATATTCTCTGGCACTAGAATATGTATATTTTTAATTGATGAAAAGGGTGCAATGGTTCCGAATTTCTTTGGCTTTTGAGGAAGACTTTGGGTGGTCTTTGGGGAGAATGGAGCCCTCTCGAAAGCTGGAGTAAATTTGTGTATGACCACGCAATTGTATGACGTGTCCCAAAGAACCGCGGCGCTAGCGTCGATCAAATGGAGTTTTAATTTTCGACGGGGCTTAATGTGTTGAAGTTCGCTGCAATAGAGAGAAAGAAACAAAGAAAGAGGACAGACAAGTGAAATAAGAAATGACAATAAAAACTTGAGGAAATAAGAAATTGCCAAAGCAACGCTTAGTGCTCCAATCTAGGGTTGGGTGTTAGGCGTTCAATCACCAGCAGCCGGATTGCTACATTTGCTATCGCTAATTTCGATCGTCAAAAATCTCCAAAAGAATAGTAGACGCCCCCAAACACACGCAACATATAGTTAGCGATTGTCAGAATTTCACTGCAGTTCTCCTTTCCCTTTACGTTAGTTGACAGTTAATATAATAGTCTAAGGTCCGTTTTCTCAAGTAACCTGTAACTTTAAAACTCACTTTATATATAAAGGTTGCATTAAAATTTATGATTTTGTCTAAAGTAAAGCATTTTATTATCCGTTTTAAATTGGTTTACAACCAAAAAACATACATACGTCATGAACATATCTCTACTTTTAATCTAACCTTTATATAAGGTGAGCTTTAAATTTAAAGGTTGCTTCAGAAAACGGCCCTAAGAGCGCTTCCTAACCTAACCCAAGAAAGAGTCAAAAACATCCTTGAAGCATTGAGCTTCAAAGCACATAAAAAATCATCAAAAAGTCTTATGGGCATTTTCTCAAGTGGGCTTTAAAATCTATCTGCCCTTTAAACACAAATTTTCTTCTGGAAAAATGTGTTTGAGGGGCAGAAAAATTCGATAACCAACTTGAGAAAACGACACTTAGTGTAAATAAACAAAAAATGGGATTTATTTATTTCTTCTGCAACTTATGGGATTACATTTAAACTTAATTTTTATATAAAAATTGTTAAAATTGGTTTCTTCTTGATGTCAAATGCACTAAATAATATTTTTTCGAAATCTTTAATCTGCAGACAACAAACGCGCACATACACACACCAGCCGGACTTGGCCACTTTGGGGAATTAAAGTGCAACTGCTCAAGCAGTACTCGTTTTAAAAGCAGGTGAGCGAGCATTTTTTACAATTCTAATTTAAATTTTTTTTTTCGTTTGACAGCACACAAGCGTGTGTAGATTGTATTTGTTGCTGTTTTTCTTGTTGTCTTGTGCTTTGTTATTTTTACTCTCCAGCGGGCTGCGAATCTGTGCCAATGCACAAATCTACACGCATAAATTACACTGGTTTACAGCAAAAATGTTCTATGGATGCCACTATCCAATTCCTATGTAGTTTTGCTCGGTGATTCCGAAAATCGGGCTAATTTGCTTTTCTATGGATACGTTTTCGAGATATTTGCAATTTACCGTTATTCAGATTAAAAAAGGAGTGCTTCCACTTAATCATGTATATGTTACGAACCAATTGAATAATCGTAATTCAAAAGATCACACGAATCATTTAGCCAATGTACGGCAAAACATTTCATCCTGTGAGACAGTGAGGATTCTTGGCCCTACTATAACAGAAAGCGCACATACAAGCTCTTGAGTTTCCTGTAAATTGCAAGTATCTCGAAAACTCATCCATAGAAAAAAAAATTAAATTAAATTTTTGGAATTACCGAGCAATTCTTCATTGGAATTGGATAATTGCGCCTGGAGAACAAAAACAAAAATAAAATTTGTGATCCAGTGTTATATATGTATGTATGTATGTATAATTATGTATGTATGTATATCTATTTGAAAGCGAGTTTTGTTGTCAAAGAATGGTTTTGCAAGGGGCGTGCGTGTGAAGATACAGTAACGCGTGCGAATGCAAAATAGTGAATGAAAGCAAGCTAGGGACGAATGTGAATGAAGTATGTACATATATGTTCATATAAAAACGCATATCTGCATGTACATAAGTGTATGTGCTGCCTAACATGAAAAATGCAAGCATAGCTGTCGTAAAAGCACCTGGGAAATTTTTCAAAGTGCGGCCAGTCGTTTACAGCAGGACATTTCGTTTAGAAGGAGTGTAAAAGTGTGAGCATTTTCTAGTATATATTTACATATGCACATACATATGTACATACGTATGTATGTATGTAGATTTTGATGTTGACTTATGTATTTTTGGCTGGACGCGTTGACACTTGCGAAAATATGAAAAAGTCAATTTAGCTTATGGGATTAGTGGTTTTTTGCTTTTATACGTATGTAATCATATACGGCGGCCGCTGTGATGCAGTAGCTAGCAGTGCGCGCTACCACTCCGCAGGGCCTGGATTCAAGCCCGGTTCTACCCTACAATCGTCTTTCGCAGTTGGCGTAAAACTGTTAGTCCCTGCCCTTTGTGTGATAACATCTAGGCGCACGCCACAAATCGGAGTAGAAGGTCGGCCAAACGCATAGAAACTTATTCATTTCAGATCAAGTTGCTATACGTACTATGTATAGTGTGTATAGTACCCGAACGAGGTTACGGATGAACGACAGAAAGGCTAAAAGTCTTAAAGCTGGGTTATGCAAGACTTAGACTTGATTTGACTTACCTAGAAACTTAGACGAGATTACTCTCTTCATTTTGATTCTCAGCACTTGTATATGTACACGTAAATTTTAAACGTTTAGTTTGTTTTTACACCAAAATATCTTAAAAATTACTATTAAAATATATGTATTTACCCGTTTAAATTGTGATTGTTTTTATTTAATCTTCTGTCTTTATTTGAAAGTTTGTTTTTCGATTGCCAGATGAGTTACATTTATACAAAAAATTGTATTTGTGTAGCATATTTGTAGGGATTTTATGAAAAAATGAAATGGCAGCATAATTCTCTCACGGCTCTCTTTGCACTTAGAAATTTAACTTTGAAATCATAATAAAAACAAAGCAAGGTAGAACCGTTCTCTCAATTTGTCGGCCATGATTTTTTTTTGAAGTTTGCCAACATTTTAAAATCATATAAAAGTGAAAATAAAAAATTGAAATTGTTCGAAATTGTTGTTGCTTGAGATTGAAAATGAAAATGTGTGTGTGAGTTTGTGAGTAAATTTAAAAATTAAATTGTTTGGAAACGTCAAGAATTTTAAAAGTGACTCTCAGCGGTTCTACCTTACTATATTTTTATCATGTTTGAAATCAAAATTCTATTGTTCTCCAAGTTTCTAAGTGAAGTTGGTTTTTTGAGTAACTACATACACGGGCTGCTCATTTGCCAGATATACAATTTTCAAGTCAAGGCAGGTCGAAGTCTTGCATAACTGAGCTTTTAAGTTTGTGGATACGTCATTTGTTTGATTTGAGAAAGAGTACGTGATTTAAGCCATTATACAAAAAAGAAGGTAGTTTCAATAAACAACTTTTTGATTAAAAAGGAGATTTTTGACAATTGCTCAATTGTAAAAAAATCGAAGCGGGGTTACCCAATTTAAGTTTTTTGGTAGAGGGGTTTTTAAATCCTAAATTTGGGAGTATAAATAAAATAGATGTATTAACATTTACCTTTTAAAAATAATTAATATCTTATCTTAAAAACGTTTAAATTTTACACTAAATTCGATAACTACTTGCCAAAATCTTTATTTTTACATTAATAAAATTTTAGTGAACATATTTTAAAATTTTTTAGTGTCATTATGTCATCTGATTATTACACAATGTAGCTAGCCGGGAATATTACAGTTTTCTATATCGGATAAGATTGTTTCTGATATAATTGGGACACTGAAATTACACATTTCGATATTGTCTTTGTCCATGTCTTTCAAGTAACGTGAAAACGGAATTTACTTTGGGACCCATAGGCCTCATGACTTTCAGAGAAGTGTGTATTATCCAATTCTAGTATATTTCGACAATATCGTTATTTCTTTGGATAAAATTAAAATATATTTTACTCAATATTGGAGTTGGTGTGAAACAAAATTTGTGATTTATTGTTAGAATGAAAACTAGAAACACAATTATCAACTTATTGAGCATTCTCTTTAAAATACAAAAAGGGAAATGTTCGGTTATTTGGGTTGGGGGCGGAGACGGAGGTACGGACCCATTGACAAATTGGGTAAAATTTCGGCAGCGCTTAGACAAAATTAATTCTCATCAGTCCAACTCCGGCTACGCTGACCACAGTAATTTTTACAAGAAGGTCCATATTTCAAACCGAATTTATTCATAAATTTGTATCTGAAAACTTGAAATTTTTATTTTAAACTAACGTTTAATTGTTTGACCACACGTGTGTGTTAAAATTTTTTGCTTTGGGTTAAGTCTTGTGACACAACAACCCAAAATTATTGTACAAATGACCGAGCCGTACTTAACAAAGTACCTTTTACTAGTTCGAATTTCGATTCTAAGAACAAAATGTTTGTAAATAAATAAAAAATTAATAATAAAATTTGGAGGATTTTAAATATTGCATACGGTGGCACGAAATGTCACAATCTACTTAATTGTCATGATTCAATTATTAAAGGTTTTGTAAGTAGCTTTTTTATAAAATTTGGCACTCCCACCCACAGGGATGGTTTATGGAAGCAGGAGAAAAAGGGGAAGAATTCAATCACACTTCCTAAAATGGGAGCTAAATTCCATAAAAAGGTGTGGATAATAGTAAATGGTGGTATTTTAAAACAAAAACGAATTTGATTTAATTATTTAATTTAAACAAGCTTATTTACATCGAATATAACCCCCGATTATTATTAAAAATAAATATTTCTATGTATATACTCAGGAAGAATTAAAAGAACACGCAGCTACTGAACGTCTGAGATAGGGAACGTGATCTACATCGTCAAAGGAGAAGTGGCGTAATGGGGCTTTCGCACGAGACGATAAAAAAATATCAAAATATTCGCCATAAAAAGGCGTTTTCATTGTTCAACTTTGCATTCTACTTTTGGTTGAACGGCCTTTCAACTAATCGCTTTCAACAAAGTTTGTAGCCAGCCAACATTGGCCTCGTGCGTACACCTTCTAAGTGTGCAATTGCATCGCGCCATTGACTAAACCGAGCTGTCGTGTGACGATTGGGCCTATGGATGCGGTTTGGCAATGTTATATTGCGTCAAAGTCTCATTCGGAGATACCAGGATTGTGTTGCGGAGGACAATAGCTAAATACCTTCGTTGGCTCATTTACCAAAACCATTGCACGCTTTACTTTACAGCGACTTGGCAGAATCAAGAGGTCTCCACGAATATCGACAAATACATTTCGGCATTTACGGGAATTTCGTCTCTTCAGCCTACATTGAATTTCTGTAGTCCAACGATTCTCACCCATTTTGTCTTGTTGGCTCCAGCGAATGAAGAACAAAAATTTCTTCAAATTTAAAAAGTAAAAATTTCACTACTAACAATTTAAAAATTTTCTTAAAACTTCCAAGAAATTTGGAAAAGAAATATCACTGTTTTTGTTTTTAGGAGTAGGGTGGGAGTGTCATTGATAAAATTAGAGCGAGAGAAAGTTTTTCTTACAAAACCTTTCATTATTGAATCATGCTTAATTGTCAGGTTGTTAATATGGCGAAGAAAAAGTGACAATGGAACTACCTTCTTTTTTGTATCATGATTTAAGCGACATATGGCTAGCGCATGGTGTAATAATAACAAGGTGTTGTCAGTAACTTAACCTCACTTTTTCGGCAGGTCTATTCCGGTCACGCATTTTAAAGTAGTAGAAAAAGTACTAATTATTTCCTACTATTAATCTGTTCGTGCGTACTATTTCAAATTAAATGTAGAAAAATGTTTAATTACAGGCTTATAAGCCTGAATATATGTTTGTATCGTAAGCTCCACACAGGTTGCACATATATTGTAACTCATAAAAAAGTACAGGCCGTAAAATAAGGCAATTTCCTATAAAACTGTAAATAATTTTTTAAATAGATTAGTAATAATAATAATAGATTGGCGCTTACACATTGTTAGTGTTTGGCCGAGCTTCTCCTCCGACTTGTGGCGTGCGCCTTGATGTTGTCACACAAAGCGGAGGGACCTACAGTTTTACGCCGACTCCGAACGGCGATTGCATTTTTATTAGAAGCTGTTTTTCATGGCAGTAATACACTCGGAGGTTTGCCATTTCCTGACGAGGGACGACCGCTGTTAAGAAAAAACCTTTTTTCTATATTTTTTGCGATGTTGCTTTGACCAGGGCTTGAACCCAGGTGCTGCGGAGTGGAGCGCGCACTGCTTGCCACTACGCCACAGCGGCTGACATATAGATTAAAACACATAAATATCGATAATATAAGCGAAGTCGTAATTTAACCATGCTGCCGCTCTATTCTAGTGTATCAATAGTCCATTTGGCTCGATATTATGAGAATGCAGCAAAAGATATTTAATATAAAAAAATCGCCTTTCCATACGATTTTTGTGTACGTCTTTTTCCATTGATAACTACGATATATTTTATATTTTGAGGACAAAAATTATATAAGTCCAGCAATTTTAAATATTAATATCGTTCTGAAAACACCAAGTTCTTTAAAAATCACGATAAAATGAAATACTAAAATGGAGTATTTTAAATACAATTTCCCAACAAATAGCATTATAAAAATTAAGATCGGCAGCACTGAAAATAAGCATGCCGATCTTGTCAAAATTACAACAAACACGTCGCTACTGACAACACCTTGTTATTATTTCACCATGTGGCTAGCGTAAGTGAGTAAACGTTGGCTGACTTTAGTTTTTTTAATTTGACAGGAGAAAATAATAACTGCCGAAGCCATTTTTATTTAAGTAATTATTTTGCAAAAATTGAACGTACAGTTTCCAGTACTAGACTTCAAGTCGTATGTCTAATCGCACGTAAGTCCAAGCCATTAGGCAACATTGCCTATTGTACTTATATTGTTTGGCCATATCAGGAAACACTTGATTTTTGTGCAGGTTTCAGCCCTGTACCAATGGCCCTTAATGTAGAGAATAATGCAAGCATCTTCCAGGCGGAATTATTAAACTTATTTGAAGCTTGAAAGGTTCTAGAAAAGGGCATCGATAGAGTAAAGAAAGCAAAAATATACTCTGACAGCCAAGCAGCTCAGTTAGCACTAGCATCACCGTTCACCAAATCCCAGCTAGTCTTTCTTGTCTGGATTCACGACCATGGCAACATTGCAGGCAATGAGAAGCCCGATGAATTGCCGAAGGCAGGATCATACATGGAGGAATCCGAGGCTGTTGCACTGGGATGCCCCCACGGAGTCGTTCAATCAGGGGCAGAATAATGTGCCCCACATATACTTTACAGAATTTGCCGCAGCTGTCAACTAGAGGGTAGCTCGGAAGACCCATATAAACAAAACTAGCCGGTATATCAGAACTACTATAGGTGGTATCGGCAAATTCTGAAATTCGCGATGGGGGTCTTCCTGAACATAGCACTGGCCTTCAACAATACTATCTCTAAGCAAGCCATTCTAGAGGGGATTGACGATGAGTTTATTGCTTAATTTCGAACTGGATAAGAGGTATGTTCAGTTGCGGAAGTGTTTCGGCGCATTGGGTTAGGCATACGACCACCAAACCGGTTTACAGACATACGCCGCAAGAGGGTGGGGTTTATTGTCGCTGCTACTTAGATCACTGGTGGCCAGTAGGACACTAAAGAAAATATAAGGAGGACCTGCAAAACTTACGGCATATGGCATTGATATTTCTACCATAGCAAGCGGTAAGTGTTTATCCACACTCACTCACTCACTTATGAGCCAAGCACAACGGGAAATATGGATCTGGTACTCTTCACCAGGAAATATAAGGCTCCAAACTGGTCTAAGCGTAAGCTAAATGGGGTGGCGAAGTATCTAGGAATAACACTCGATAGCAGACTGTCGGGACACCTACATGTGGAGGAGAGGGCAAAAAAGGCCTCAGTGGCATTCTATGCATGCAATAGGATGCTGGGCTGCACCTGGGGCTTATCGCCTTCTATTTCTCACTAGAGCTTCACGGCGATAGTCAGGCCGATGTTGTTCCATCGGGTACTGGTTTGGGGGACAGAATTACTTCTCAAAACAATAGAAAGTGTACATATTTGGGCTATTAATAATCGGCATGACAGAAGTACTCAGGACAACACCAACAGAATCAGTTTACACCTTGTGGAATCTCTTGCCGGTAGACCTTTCGACCAAGAATAAAGCGTCAAGAACTGCCGCCAGGCTTTCTGCCATAAAACAGTTTGTGTGCAGGTCCTACGCCAACAGTGGTATAGCGTCAACTGTGCTTGGACGTATTGATTACATGATGCCGGATCTGCCCTCTGGGACGATCTTCGAAGCCACTTAAGAGGTCGTGGGCTGGCGTGAGGGCATGAAGAGTCCCGGCTCGTTGAAAGTCTACACAGATGGGTTGAAGATGGAAAAAGGCATAGGGGTGGCAGTAGTCTACGCGGTGCTTGGTCTCAACAAATCCTATCAGCTGCCAAACTACTGCAAAATTTTTTAGGCGGAAGTGTTGGTGGTGCTGGTACAGGTCAATATCTACTACGACTGCCAGGCTGCGATAAAGGCGCTCCTATTGCACAGCACTTTCTCGAGAAGGGTCCTCCTTAAAAATTCGTGTGGCCTCCCTCAGAAATTTTAAAATTTGGCATTCCTAGTCGTAGCCCACTATTTAGCTTACTTTGTGCGACTTCATGCACAGAACGATGTTCATAATTCCCTGGAATGAGGGGTATATGGAATCGAATCGGGAATGATAGAATGCAAGACTGCGCTCATCAGAGAGGATTTTTGAGAAAAACTTTTGTGTTACGTCACACTGGTGTAGCTATGAGAGAGAAATGTCCAACGCTAGCAAGAATGTAAGAAAAAGAAAAAATTTTGCAAGAAAAACGTAAACAAGTTGCACAACTCTGACGTCATACAAACAGCGATTCTGTCAAATTCATTGAGAGCGGAATAGCGGTATCGAGATGGGCGCCACCCACGATGTAGGGAGACAGAGGTTGCGAAATCAGCAGTACCGCTACTTTGTTCTTGGCGAATTTGACAGAATCATTTGTTCGTGTAACGTCGTTTTAGCAAACTGTTTGTATGTATGCAGAGATGTTTATATGTATGTAAATATGGCGACCTCCATGGTTTGACAGTTAACACTCTTTCTCTCCTCCATCTCCAATTACTCTTTCCTATTCGTTGCTATCTTGACGTCATCACTCGCAGGAATGCGAAATCTTGTACTCTATCATTCTTGGGCGCCACCTTTAATCTCACATCGTGAAATCGAATGGCTGGTATTTCGAGACTACAATCACCTCGGTGCGTTGCTCGCCGAGTGAAAAATGCTTCGTTTAGTGCATTTTGTGCAGTGAAATTTTATTTTGTTGTATAGCAACTTGTCCGCTATATACATATGCCCTATATATTAGTATAGAGAAGAAATCGTTAACAAACAAATAAGAATGGAAAATATTGAAATATTAATTGAGTTTTTTT
>NW_023458556.1:55392443-55423467 GCF_013731165.1 Rhagoletis pomonella | reverse complement strand
TCAAACTGAAGCTATGCACAAAATGTCGATTTTGAAAAAAACTCAATCAAGATTTCAATATTTTCCATTTTTATTTGTTTGTTAACGATTTCTTCTCTATACTAATATATAGGCCATATGTATGTATATAGCGGACAACTTGCTATACAACAAAATAAAAGCTCACCGCACAAAATGCACTAAACGAAGCATTTTTCACTCGGGGAGCAATGCGCCGAGGTGATTGTAGTCTCGAAATACCAGCCATTCGATTTCACGATGTGAGATTAAAGGTGGCGCCCATCTCGATACCGCTATTCCGCTCTCAATGAATTTGACCGAATCGCTGTTTGTATGACGTCACAGTTGTGCAACTTGTTTACGTTTTTCTTGCAAAATTTCTTCTTTTTCTTCTATTCTTGCTCGCGTTTTGTGACATTTATCTCTCGCAACTGCACCAGTGTGACGTAACACAAAAGTTTTTCTCAAAAATCTTCTCTGATGAGCGCAGTCTTGCATTCTATCATTCCCGATTCGATTCCATATACCCCTCATTCCAGGGAATTATGAACATCGTGCTGTACGTGCAGTTGCACAAAGTGAGCTAAATAGTGGGCTGCAACTAGGATTGCCAAATTTTAAAACTTCTAAGGGAAGCCACAAGAATTTTTAAGAAGGACACTTCTCGAGAAAGTGCTGTGCAATAGGATCGCCTTTATCTTAGCCTGGCAGTCGATGTATAGATTAGCCTGTACCAGCACCACCAATACTTCTGCCTAAAAAAATTTTGCAGTAGTTTGGCAGCTGATAGGATTTGTTGAGACCAAGCACCGCGCAGACTACTGCCACCCCTATGCCTTTTTCCATCTTCAACCCATCTGTGTAGACTTTCAACGAGCCGGGACTCTTCATGCCCTCACGCCAGCCCACGACCTCTTTAGTGGCTTCGAAGATCGTCCCAAAGGGCAGACCCGGCATCATGTAATGAATATGTCCGAGCACAGTTGACGCTATACCACTGTTGGCGTAGGACCTGCAAACAAACCGACTCGTGGCATAAAGCCTGGCGGCAGTTCTTGACGCTTTATTCTTGTCCGAAAGGTCCACCGGCAATAGATTCCACAAGGTTTAAACTGTTGCTGTTGGTGTTGTCCTGAGTACTTTTATCATGCCGATTATTAATAGCCCATATATGTACACTTTCTATTGTTTTGAGAAGTAATTCTGTCCCCCAAACCAGTACCCGATGGAACAACATCGGTCTGACTATCGGCGTGAAGATCCAAAGAGAAAGAGAAGTCAATAAACCCCAGGTGCAGCCCAGCATCCTTTTGCATGCATAGAATGCCACTGAGGCCTGCTATCGAGTGTTATTCCTAGATACTTTGCCACCCCATCCAGCTTACGCTTAGACCAGTTTGGAGCCTTATATTTCCTGGTGAAGAGTACCAGATCCATATTTCCCGTTGGGCTTGGCTCATAAGTGAGTGAGTGAGTGTGGACAAATACTTTCCGCATACTATGGTAGAAATATCAATGACATATGCCGTAAGTTCGGCAGGTCCTCCTTCTATTTTATTTAGTGTCCTACTGACCACCAGTGACCAAAGTAGCGCCGATAATAAACCCCAACCTCTTGCGGCGTATCTCTGTAAACCGGTTTGGTGGTCGTATGCCTAACCCAATGCGCCGAAACACTTCCGCAACTGAACATACTTCTTATCCAGTTCGAAATTAAGCGATAAACTCCTCGTCAATCCCCTCTAGAATGGCTTGCTTAGAGATAGTATTGTTGAAGGCCAGCGCTATGTGCAGGAACGCTCCCAGCGCGAATTTCAGAATTTGCCGATACCACCTATAGTAGTTCTGATATACCTGCTAGTTTTATTTATATGGGTCTTCCAAGCTATCCTCTAGTTGACAGCTGCGGCAAATTCTGTTAAGTATATGTGGGTCCCATTCTTCTGCCCTTGATTGAACGACTCCGTGGGGCCATCCCAGTGCAAAAGCCTCGGATTCCTCCATGTAGGCTCCTGCCTTCGGCAATGCATCGGGCTTCTCATTGCCTGCAATGTTGCCATGGTCGTGAATCCAGACAAGAAAGACTAGCTAGGATTTGGTGAACGGTGATGCTAGTGCTAACTGAGTTGCTTGGCTGTTAGAGTATATTGTTGCTTTCTTTATTCTAAATATCGATGCTTATTTCTATAACCTTTCAAGCTTCAAAGAAGTTTAATAATTCCGCCCGGAAGATACTTGCATCATTCCCTATATTAAGGGCCATTGGGACAGTGCTGAAACCTGCAAAAAACTGAAGTGTTTACTGATATGGCCAAACAATATAAGTACAATAGACAATGTTGCCTAAGGGCTTGGACTTACGTGCGATTAGACATACGACTTGAAGTCTAGTACGTTCAATTTTTGCAAAATAAATACTTGAATAAAAATGGCTTCGGCAGTTTTTATTCTCTCCTGTGAAATTAAAAAATCTAAAGTCAGCCAACTTTTTCTCACTTACGCTAGCCATATGTCGCTCAAATCATGTACTCTTTCTCAAATCAAAAAAAAATGCATGACGTATCCACAAACTTAAGATTTTAGCCTTTCTGTCGTTCATCCGTAACCTCGGTCGGCTACTATACACACTATGCATAGTACATATAGCAACTTGATCTGAAATGAATAAGTTTCTATGCGTTTGGCCGAGCTTCTCCTCCGATTTGCGGCGTGCGCCTTGATGTTGTCACACAAAGGGGAGGGACTAACAGTTTTACGCCAACTCCGAAAGACGACTGTAGGGTAGAACCGGGCTTGTACCTGAGGCCTGCGGAGTGGTAGCGCGCACTGCTAGCCACTGCATCACAGCGGCTGCCGTATATGATTACATACGTATAAAAGCAGAAAACCACTAATCCCATAAGCTAAATTGACTTTCTCATATTTTCGCAAGTGTCAACGCGTCCAGCCAAAAATGCATAGGTCAACATCAAAATCCACATACATACATACGTATGTACATATGTATGTGCATATGTAAATATATACTAGAAAATGCTCACACTTTTACACTCCTTCTAAACGAAATGTCCTGCTGTAAACGACTGGCCGCACTTTGAAAAATTTCCCAGGTGCTTTTACGACAGCTATGCTTGCATTTTTCATGTTAGGCAGCACATACACTTATGTACATGCAGATATGCGTTTTTATATGAACATATATGTACATACTTCATTCACATTCGTCCCTAGCTTGCTTTCATTCACTATTTTGCATTCGCACGCGTTACTGTATCTTCACACGCACGCCCCTTGCAAAACCATTCTTTGACAACAAAACTCGCTTTCAAATAGATATACATATGCACATAATTATACATACATACATACATATATAACACTTGATCACAAATTTTATTTTTGTTTTTGTTCTGCTGGGTAATTCGGAGAATTTAATTTTTTTTCTATGGATTAGTTTTCGAGATATTTGCAATTTACCGTTATGCAGTTTAAAAATGTGGTTTCACTTAATCACGTACTTATATCCTACGAACCAATCGTAATACGAAATAAGGCAAATGAAAGCAAATGAAATTCTCCATAAACCGTATATATGTACATCACTTTTCGGTAGGCCTGATAGTGTCTAAAAATTTATTAAGAAATCCAGAATATTGTTTTTTGATGAAAAAATTAAAAAAAAAATAAAACTTTAAAGGGTAAAAATTAACAAGTAATTTTTAAGCAAAAAACAAAACCCACTTCAATTCTCATATAAAAATTTAAGATTATCGTTAATTTCTTAATGATCCCATGATCGGATCAAAACCAAATTAACATGGGACCACCTGTGAGGTGACGGTAAATTGCAAATATCTCGAAAACGTATCCATAGAAAAGCAAATTAGCCCGATTTTCGTAATCACCGAGCAAAACTACATAGGAATTGGATAGTGGCATCCATAGAACATTTTTGCTGTAAACCAGTGTAATTTATGCGTGTAGTTTGTGCATTGGCACAGATTCACAGCCCGCTGGAGAGTAAAAATAACAAAGCACAAGACAACAAGAAAAACAGCAACAAATACAATCTACACACGCTTGTGTGCTGTCAAACAAAAAAAAATTTTAAATTAGAATTGTAAAAAATGCTCGCTCACCTGCTTTTAAAACGAGTACTGCTTGAGCAGTTGCACTTTAATTCCCCAAAGTGGCCAAGTCCGGCTGGTGTGTATATGTGCGCGTTTGTTGTCTGCAGATTAAAGATTTCGAAAAAATATTATTTAGTGCATTTGACATCAAGAAGAAACCAATTTTAACAATTTTTATATAAAAATTAAGTTTAAATGTAATCCCATAAGTTGCAGAAGAAATAAATAAATCCCATTTTTTGTTTATTTACACTAAGTGTCGTTTTCTCAAGTTGGTTATCGAATTTTTCTGCCCCTCAAACACATTTTTCCAGAAGAAAATTTGTGTTTAAAGGGCAGATAGATTTTAAAGCCCACTTGAGAAAATGCCCATAAGACTTTTTGATGATTTTTTATGTGCTTTGAAGCTCAATGCTTCAAGGATGTTTTTGACTCTTTCTTGGGTTAGGTTAGGAAGCGCTCTTAGGGCCGTTTTCT
The DNA here is from genome assembly GCF_013731165.1 of Rhagoletis pomonella. Lineage (NCBI taxonomy): Eukaryota > Metazoa > Arthropoda > Insecta > Diptera > Tephritidae > Rhagoletis > Rhagoletis pomonella. The sequence goes on along the minus strand of NW_023458556.1, from coordinate 55,418,860 downwards.
GAAGCAACCTTTAAATTTAAAGCTCACCTTATATAAAGGTTAGATTAAAAGTAGAGATATGTTCATGACGTATGTATGTTTTTTGGTTGTAAACCAATTTAAAACGGATAATAAAATGCTTTACTTTAGACAAAATCATAAATTTTAATGCAACCTTTATATATAAAGTGAGTTTTAAAGTTACAGGTTACTTGAGAAAACGGACCTTAGACTATTATATTAACTGTCAACTAACGTAAAGGGAAAGGAGAACTGCAGTGAAATTCTGACAATCGCTAACTATATGTTGCGTGTGTTTGGGGGCGTCTACTATTCTTTTGGAGATTTTTGACGATCGAAATTAGCGATAGCAAATGTAGCAATCCGGCTGCTGGTGATTGAACGCCTAACACCCAACCCTAGATTGGAGCACTAAGCGTTGCTTTGGCAATTTCTTATTTCCTCAAGTTTTTATTGTCATTTCTTATTTCACTTGTCTGTCCTCTTTCTTTGTTTCTTTCTCTCTATTGCAGCGAACTTCAACACATTAAGCCCCGTCGAAAATTAAAACTCCATTTGATCGACGCTAGCGCCGCGGTTCTTTGGGACACGTCATACAATTGCGTGGTCATACACAAATTTACTCCAGCTTTCGAGAGGGCTCCATTCTCCCCAAAGACCACCCAAAGTCTTCCTCAAAAGCCAAAGAAATTCGGAACCATTGCACCCTTTTCATCAATTAAAAATATACATATTCTAGTGCCAGAGAATATAATAATCAATGGTAAACGTGGAAGAATTGCTAGATTTTTTATTTTATTTTTGGCTATCGGTAATAATTTAAAGAAAATAACAAATAAATACTGACAGTCGTCACTCCTTAGGAGGGAGTCTTTTGTCCGCATGCACTGCCGGAAATGCGGCTACACTCTCCACGTGGTGGCGGCTGGAAAAACAGGCTATAGCTAAGGTCATGTCTCTGACCGTAATGCTCTGACTAGTGGTAGTCTAGCGAGGAGAAAAAACTCTTGGGTAGGAGAGGTTGATTTAAGACTACAGTCAGGGTAATGGGTCTGACATTGGTCTAACAACATTTGTCGGATCGCATTATTTGCTGCCTTTCTTTCCCAAAAACAGGACTATGAAATCACAGTTGGTTAGAGACTGCTTTGACAGGCTACAAATTTTTGACAGCCAAAAACATAGTAACGCTCGGTACCAGGCCATTGTGGAACCGAAGGCAATGAGGTCGCCGATGAGCTGACACAAGAAAGATGGATAATTGCCTTTTTGGGACCTGAATGCTTCTGTGGCCTCAGTTGGTCATCTTCAAGAGCCATAGCGTGGGTAGGTACACTCTGAACGCAGTTAGTACTGGGGAGCGGGGGGGAGCTTCGACAGGCCACGCTCCTCGGCTACGCTTTCAACAGAAACGATATTATTTTAGAAAATAGAAATGGCATGAGGCTACTTTCTGGGTACCTTACTGGTCACAACCAATTGCGATTCCATTTGCCCCAAATAGGTGTGATCATAGAGTCGGAACGCCGGCTCCGTCTTGAAGATGATGAAATTTCAGAGCATATTCTTTGTCACTGCCCGGCATTGGCCACATAATTATTGATTTACTTTAACTCTTCAATTGTCGAACCCTTTGTTATAAAGAATTCGCCTACAAAGGCCTTTTTAGGATTCATTAGGGAATCCGACGATGTTGTGGCCACACTGAGTTTGGGTCTCTCTCTTTAAGGGCCGTTTTCACAGTGAGGAGTTTACTCTCTTTCGGCAGTTAACTAAAGGTTCTCAGTACAAAAATTGAGAGTTAGCTCTCCACTATGAAAACGGCACTAAGAGATACAAAAGATTTTTCAGGTCGCTCTTGTTCTGCTACACCCAAGAACTAACTTGCTAACATCCAACCTCTTTTGCAATCCATGGAGTAATGCATTTGCCAAAGAGCTATTTCGATCATGGTTGCAAAGTGCAGTGTGAAAAGCGGTCGGTGCTTCAGAATGTGGGATCAAGTAAGCTAACGCCGTTTTGTGTGCTTTGCTTCTAAGAATATGGCCAGAATAGTGTGGATAAGCTATTGGGTGGCTCCTTGAGGAAGCGAAAATTGCTTTTATTTAACCTGAGAGTTACATGCTATTCATTTCTATGAACGAGAAGCTCTGAGCAAAAGCGGGCTCCAATTGGCAACCTAAAATGCATTTCAATATTCGCGCGAATCATCGCATGCAAGCCCTTGGGTTAAATAAACACGCACACATTTTGCATATTTCAACTTTCTTTCAATAAGTCACCATGAACAGCTCAATAAAATTCTTGAAATTCGAACAGCAAAATATGTGCTTATGTATGTATGTATGTAGAATTGAATAAAGCTCCTACGGATATTTCAATTCCTATGCAATTTCAGTAAAATCTCTGCTAATGGAAAATGCAATTTCGATTTCGTGCCCTGCGAATATAATTTATATATATATATATATATATATATATATTTTTTTTGTCAAACGTCAACATGTAGCAGACTGCTGGCTTGGTAAATAGCGAGTTCAGCAAATTTAGGCAATCAGAGACGCCCACCAAAATGATGGCACAACGACGACGACCACCACCACTTACTTTAGTTCATTCGGCAAATCCTCTCAATAAATGTTGAATTTAATGCACAGATGGTTAGCCGGCTAGCTTGTTGGCTGACTCCCAACGGGCGGCAGGCACTCAGCCGATCAAATAGCTATTGAGTCAGTCCCACTCCATTCAAGCGTTGCCGCTTATGTCGACGGCGGTTTACACACTCGTACATACTTGCATTATGGGTGCATAAAAATTATGAAGCATGAAAAATGCAGAAATATTGAAAATGGATATGAAAATGCATAGAAATTGTCGAAAATGTTTGGTAAAAGGCAGCGGAAAATTGACGTCAAAACGAAGTAGATTATTATGGTACATACATATGTACATATAACGCGTTTACGCCCCATGTGTGTGCATGTATGTACAGATGTGTGGCTTTGCATGTGGCGTACCGTGCTTGTGCGGATGCAGTGCGCTCAAAGGCGCACTGTGGCATGAAATGAATATGACAGCGAATGTGTCGCGCGGCGCATTGTGGACGCTTTTCACAAATGCTTCATTGCGCAACTGCATTTGAATTTTCTATTCTATTTACATACTTATATATGTACGAGTAAGTACTTATTATTTTTCGAACAGTGTAAATAAGTATGTATTGCTTGCCGAAAATCGATAAGGGCAGATTTTGCTTGCCATAACGAATCCAATCGAGCAGAACAAGCGACGTTATGCAAAGCTTTAAAAGCATTGCAAGGATGAAAGTAAGAGCAAGAAAGTGAAACGCGGATGAATTTTATGCAGTTTCCAATTGAATTTATTTTCGCAGAATTTGGCAAATAAAAACAAGATAAATCGAGGAAAGCGCTCTGAGTGGCGGAAGTTTTGAATGCGAGCGAAAAGAGCTGTGGCACGAACTTTTAAGGTAGAGAAAGCGAGCTATAAATGCGGAATATTTATGTCTGCTAAAATAAATGTTTTAATGCATTTCATTTGCATTCCATTTTATGAATATTGAAGGTGTTAGGAAAGCCCTGAAGGTGTGCTGTATGTGTATATTGATTGAAAATTAAACAAATTGAACTGCTAAAAGGTTTTAGTAAAGTTTTAAAATAAAATGTGTGTACTATATATATGTATGTACATTAGGGCAATAGAGCATGGAATTCTGAGGAAAACCCATCATTGACCAAGATTATGCCATAAAATTCCTCTGAGCTGTAGGCTTTTTAAGAAAAAAACTCAAAGTGCACGTGTATTTTATATGGGAAATCTTCGCACGCCTTGGGCGAGTACTTAATGTTAATATTAAGGGTTCAAATTTTCAGGGAGCTTTTTTTTAGGTGTTCTCCACAAAATTTTGAGGTAGAGTGAAAAAAATAGTCGTAAAAAAATCTCCCTAATGTACATGCATATGTATGTATGTATTTGCCAAAAACATTACCTAAAAATTTTCTTGTCAATGTTATTGTGGCTTATTACTATTTTATTTTTAATATTTTTATATTGAGCTTTGTACCACGATTGTTTATTAGGAAAAATTGAAAAGGCAACAAAGTCTAAGCGGTAGAAGTTATAGCACTATTTCGGAGATCACCACATCTCCTCATCAGACTTCTTTTTTCTAGACTTCAGCAGGGATCGAACCTGCGTAATCGATGTTCAAAGTCAGAAGCGTTAACCATTGAGCTATGTACATCCCATAAAATCTTGTTGCTAATTCATTTTCCTTACTCATCCAATTACTATCAAGTGCAGCTGATTTGCCGCTATTTAAACTCGACAGCGTGGTTGTTGTTGTCAATTGTATACATCCATTTGCTTATTTGCTTTTTTGTATAATTTCAGGCAGGCTCTTCCTAAACAATGTATTTGTCAATGTCCTAATAAACAATCGTGGTACAAAGCTCAATGAAAGTATTAAAAATATAATGTTAATAAGCCACAATAACTTATGGTCTATGACATGGCAACTTAACGTAACTTAAGGCTCTCACTTAAAAATTCTGTTAAATGGATGTTGCTTATAATTGAACAGCCGAAAATTAACGTAACTTAATGGCATTTCGAAATCTGCTTCATTTTGATCCTCTAAGTTCTACGTTCCGTTAAGTTAAGTTAAGTTGCCATAATCAGACTTTTAGTCTTTGAGGACTGTGGTATCTTCAATGTGGTAATTTCAAGAATTCATTGAGTTCGTGTTTCAAATTCAGATTTTTCTGTTTTTTCTGATTTCTGTTATTCATTAAAAGATATTGTAACTTTCTGGAATACAGACAATATTAAAATATATACATATATATATTATTAAATAAACATTTGGTTAAATATTATAAACCATAATTGGTGACCTCATGACGACAAAACATTTTCACGCACTTACCGCAGAGGAATTAAATTTCTTACTACCTAAATTTGACCAATCAATTCCTGGAACAAAGGCTGATAAGCTTATTCGATTGCAGAGCTGTGTAATGATTGAATCAATTGAGTGTGCATTCTCATTTTTTTCGTTTCAAAAATGTGATTGTTTGATTTAAAAAATTTAACAACCACTCTTGAGATTGGTTACAAATTGTAAACACAAAATATGTAGTGTGTTATGGAATGGTTGACACCCATTCACATAGAGAATGTGAATGCAAAAAAAAAACTCAATCATGTATGATTGGACGTTTATGGGAATGCAATCTGTCATTATCATTCAGTACTAATACTATTTGTTGTATCAGGGTTGAAATTTTTGTACTCAAAATGTGAAACCAGAAGATTGCCATCTCCCTTAAAATAAGTAAACAAATAAATATTTGGTGCTAAAATATTTTTTCTAAGTGTTTGGCCGAACTTCTGCTCAAACTTGAGGCATGAGTTCTGATTTTATAAGAAGAGTTTTCAAGGCAGAAATATACTCGAAGGTTTGCCATTGCGTGCCGAAGGACGACTGCTATTTTGGGCTATGATCTGACCAGGTATTTAACCATGGTCCTATGGAGTGGAAGTACGCACATGTAATCACTCTGCTACGGCGGTCGCCGTAAGTACATGCTATACATATCGTCGTTTAAAGTACAAAACCGCGTATCAAGAAAATGCAAAACCGCGTAATTGCATAAATTATTTTCTAGAGAGTAAAGTCACCCATATTTCAAAATGGTTATCTTTTTTATAAAGCAAACGTATTCTGGCTAGTATATTTCAGGACGAATGGATAAGAATTGAGCCAAGAGTTTTTGTGAGCAAATCCAATTTTTGGCAGCCAATGTCAGTCACACGGTTTTGAAGAATGACGATAGGCGGTTTTGTACTTTAAACGACGATATATATGTACACATATTAGATTATTTATTCTCAAAATGCATGAAAACTATAGTATGCTTGCAAACAATTAATAACATTTTGTGATAAACAGTTTTACAAATGTATTTGCACTTCAAATTTGTATTTTAATAAAGTATTAATTTAATAAATTATTATTGTAAATTATTATTTTAATAAATAGATATAAAGATATTTATACTTGGCAACTCTTGGACTTTTCTTCATTTGTAACAAATGACAGACGTAAACAAAATAAAAAAATAATTATATTTTTACAAACGGGCGTTCTTTACAAAAAAATGTAGTTAGGGATCGAATTGCGCATATTTTTTTTACAATATCAAGTGCCCACAAGAAGTGTTAAACCACTAAATAGCTTAAAAAACGCTTTCAAAAATCCGAAACGAGAGTGAAGTGCAGTGTTCAATTGTGATCGAAATTGCAGGCAAAATTTGTGCGTGTGTAATTAATGTTTTACTTATTTGAAGAAATGTTGCCCGTTGTTATTAAAAATAAGGAAACCAAGGCCCCCGCTTTCCACTGGTGGTTACATAATACTTGAATAGCTCCTTAATTAACATGTGTTTGTTTTGAGCACGCACGGCCAGTTAAACAGGCATGTCTGAATCGATTTCCTTCATCATTCTTAGCAATTTGATGTGCATTTTTATTGTTATGTGTTGCAAACAGACATTTTCGGAACTAAATAGGTTCTAAAATCTCTGTACACAAGCGCACTTATTTTTAACAGTTTCCAGTTTATGTAATATTAATCAAAACAGCTTTTATTTATTTTATGTATTATGTGATTTCTGGAAGCGTCGAATACAAAAAAGGGCTGTGACTGGGTTTATGTAATTTGAAATTGTATTGAAGATTACTAATAATAATAGAAAGGCGCTTACATATCGACACAACTAAAAATTTCATATATTTCAGTAAAGCCAATTAAAGATTTTTTGTTTCGTAATTTAGCAATAATATGTCTTGGAACGTAATTATATGCAGTCATACTGTAAGCTTTCAAATTATGTATTTTTCTAAACCTGAAATTTTGAATTGTGCCGTTATTGCAGAGGACCAGCGACATATGTTAGGGCTACTCCTCCGATTGTGGCACGCGCCTTGGCGTTGTCGCACAAAGGGGAGGGACCTACAGTTTTACGCCGACTCCTGCCGGGGGCCGACCACTATTACAAAAAACATTTTCTTTTTTTTGTTGGCCGGAACTGGGCTCGCTTCATTAATTTTAATCATTAATTAACCATTTATTCGTTAATTTTTAGTCATTCATAGACTAACATTTTGTCGACAATACTCGCATAAGATAGTCCCAAATTTTCACAAAAGAGAAAAGTGATTTTCTTCAAAACTTTTGAATGACGTCTTGACTGAACTTACTAATTCGGAATTTCTACTATTACTTATAGAGTAGGCTATTCATAAAGTCTGGGCAATGAAATAAAAATTTTTCTATTATAAGTTCCATAAATATAAGGAGACTTTTATTGTTTAATTTATTTTTTGCACATAAACTTGTATCTTGAACTTCTTTTTCCAAAAAGTGAGGATGTCAAAATTTCAATAGATATCGGATGTACGGTAATTTTCCAAAGAGATCTCCTAATAGATAAGTTCATGAAAATTATTCCAAACGAAAACTTAAAATTGATCAAAAAATTTAATAACTAAATTTAACTAATTTATATTAGAGGTTTGAAGTTTATCCCACTGTAAGTATGAAATCTTCAGCTATGTGTTTCCATTGTCACTTTTTCGTAGCCATATCAACAGCCTGACAATTAAGCAGATTGTGACGTTTCATGCTACCATACGCAATATCCTTCAAATTTTATTATTAACCTTTTGTTTGTTAAAAACATTTTCTTCTTAGATTCGAAACTTGATCAAGCAAAATTGCCTTTGTGTTTGACTAAGAGATGCTCAATAAGCTCAGAATTGTAGTTCTCATTTGCATACATAACAATAAATTATTAATTTTTGTTTCACACCAACTCCAATATTGAATAGTAAAATATATTTTAATCTTACCCAAATAAACAACGATTTAGTTCAATGGTCAATCACATATAGAGTATAGGGTGGTAATGTGTTAAAGTCTTAAAGTTTTTAAACGTAAAATTACAGCTAATACCTTTTTAAGCGTTTTGTAATTTAACCAAAACTCATTAGCATCCACTCAAGCAAGGAATTATTTACTTTTCAACATGCATTAGCAGAGTGCACTTCTCTTTTGTTTACAATTTGGTTGTCAAACACACAACATCGGATCTTTTGCCAGATTTACCAGAATTTTCCACCAGGGAGCTTCTGACAAAGAGATGACCTTACTTACTCTCTTATCTGTCCTCTCAGTTGCCAGAAAACCAAGTACGATTTCCGGTAAAATCTGGAAATTCTGGTAAAAAATGGTAATTTCGGACTCATGACTCAATAATATTGGGAATACTTTTGAGGTGTTTGAAGAGGGTTGCGACCTGTTTGAAACTAAATTTATTTATAATAATCACATTTTGGCCTTGACACTTTTGCTAAGTTTTTGCCGAGCTTCTCCTCCGATTTGTAGCGTGCGCCTTTGCTGTCACACAAATGGGAGGGACCTACAAACTTACGCCGACGCCGAACGGCGATACAATTTTTATGATGAGCTATTTTTTGATTAAAGACACTAAGATTTTTAAAATATTTTCAATAAAATTTTATCAACCTAAATGTAAAGCTTATGCGAAGTAGTTATCTAATTTAATGTAAATTTTAAACATTTTCAAGATAAAACATGAATTATATTTAAAACGTAAATGTTAATACAACTGTTTTATATATAATCCCAAACAGATGATATAAAATCCCCTCTACCAAAAAACTTAAATTGGGTAACGCCGGTTTGAATTTTTACAATTGAGCAATTGTCAAAAATCTTCCTTTTTATCAAAAAGTTATTTACCAGGGTGTCTTTGAACTAATGATTGGTACTGAGTTAAAGAATGCACACACATAAAAGATTGCAGCCTTTTCAATACTTATTCAGTGTTAAACCTTTTTTTGATTGGGCATTGGTTTTTTCAATCTTGCTATGAATATGTTGATGTGTGAATTCATAACTGCTTTGAGAGAATGGAAAATTCAAAAATTTTAAACCTCAATCCTAAGCGAAGAATAAGTAATGAAAACTGGATAGAAAAAAATTGTTGATTTAAAATTGAAAATGATTTCACACTTACACAGCTCTGTTCGATTGGAAGCAGCTTTCAAGGAACGTTTTCCTAGTAAAAATATTAATGACGCAGACTTTTCACAAGTACTACAGGAATTAGGATACAGAGGAACTATCGTTTTCGAGGATTGCAATTTATTACAATTTAATGGTTCGTCAGCAGCAGGACCCACCATTGAATCCGGATCTTCAGCAATATGAGCTACCGTTGAAACCATCTCGGGTAACATGGATATGCAGCAAATGCGAGATATTCTCAAAAGTATACAAGATGAAATGTTAGTTTTGAATGAACGTCCCGCTCAATTTGAATTTACATCTCGAAATCTCGCAATCTTTGGAATATAAATCGACTAAATTATTAACAGTATCTAGTTTTTGGAAAGATGATCCGAATTTATGGTTTGCAATTTTAGAGAGAAAATTTCAAATTCATAACATAACTACTGACGAAATTAGATTTAATAAGGTAATTGATGTTTTAGATGATGATATCGTACCTCAAATTTCTGCTGTGATTCGAAATCCTCCGCTTCAAAACAAGTACGCTACCATCAAACAAATTCTTCTGGACATCTACCAAAAATCAAATGAGGAAAGGATTAACATAATTTTAACTCAACTTCAGCTGGGTGACAACAAACCAAGCCAACTCTTCCAAAGAATGAAGGATATTACATTAGGAAAGGTATCAGAAGAATCCCTTTTAACGATATGGCTACAAAAATTACCACAAGAGCTAACAAGCCATCTTAGAGGTTTGGCTAAAATATATGAATTTCCGCAACTCCTTCAAGTAGCTGATGGTATGTTGGAAAACCGTAAGCAAGTAAATCTTGTAAATAATATTTCTGATTCTAAAGATATTTTGATCAACAAAATGGATGATTTAGTTGAAGCTGTAAGACGAGGCACACAAATGAGATGTCATCTTATTTTAAAAAGGACAAAAAACAGGAAAATGCGAACTGTGTTTGCTTTTATCATAAAAAGTTTGGTCAGAACGCTTTAAGATGCACACATCCCTGTAAATTGCATGATGATTTTCTAAAAAACGTGAACAAGCTTCATTGAAGGCGGTCAATGATGCAAATATTCAAAAATGCCGTCGCTTAAATATTTTCGATTCCATAAGTAAAATAAGTTTTTTGATTGATACCGGGGCTTCTGTTTCAATTCTACCCAAATTGCTATTTACTAAAATCAATGAAAAGGGATTCAATTTATATGCTGCTAATAGAACTTTAATTCAAACATTTGGAATCAAAAATCTCAAAATTAATCTTGGTTTTAAAAACAAAATTTTCAAATGGGATTTCATTTTTGCAGATGTTAACAATGCAATAATTGGAGCTGATTTTCTGCATTACTACGGTATTATTTTAGATGTTAAAAATAAGTTTCTCAAATCTTCTGACAATATGTATCAATTGGTTCAATAAGCTTCTCGAATGAGGCTTTATCTGTTCAAATGGTGAATGATCAAGCACCATACAATGAATTGTTGGAAAAATTTCCGGAAATTACTCGATCTAATCTTAAATATAGTGAAACAAACTTTTCAGTTGAACATGAAATTATTACCAGGGGTCCTCCTGTACATTGCAAAGTTCGAAGACTTGATTCTCTAAAGCTTTCTGCCGCAAAAGCAGAATTTGATTCTCTACTTCAACAAGGAATTGTTAGAAGATCAAAAAGTAGTTGGTCAAGTCCATTGCATATGGTTTCGAAAGGAAACGGTTCTTGGCGGCCTTGTGGGGACTATCGGTTTCTTAATTCCAAAACATTTCCGGATCGTTATGCTCTTCCTAATATAAGGGATTTCAACGCAAATCTTAGCGGGAGCTCAGTTTTTTCAAAGCTTGACCTAGTTAAAGCATTTCATCAAATTCGCATGAAAGAAGAAGATATTAAAAAAACTGCTATTATAACTCCATTTGGTCTTTTTGAATATACCCGAATGCCATTTGGTTTACGCAATGCTGCTCAGTCAATGCAGAGATTTGTCGATAAAATCATCAATGGTTTTCCTTTTGTGTTTGCTTACATTGATGATTTTCTAATTTTTTCTAAAAATGAAGAAGAACATAAAAAGCATTTAGAAATAATTTTCGAACGCCTTAAAAAGTTTGAAATAACCATCAATCCTGAAAAATGCGAATTTGGTAAAAAGGAGTTGGAGTTCCTTGGATTCATAATTAACTCGGAAGGTGTACGGCCATCACCTAAGAAAGTGGAAAAAATCGTAAACTATGAGAAACCAAAAGATTTACATCAATTAAAAAGTTTTCTCGGAATGATGAATTTGTATAGAGTATATGTTCCAAATATTGCAGTGCTTCAAGAGCCATTGAATGAATTTCAACGAAATTCGCCAAGTAAATACAAGAAAATAGTATGGACAGAAAATCAATCTAAAGCGTTTGATGATATTAAGGAAGCTTTATCCAATGCTATCCTTTTAACTCATCCCTCTCCAAATAAAAAATTAGGCTTGTTTGTAGATGCATCCGGAACATCCCTTGGAGGAGTAGTTCAACAATTGGAAAATGAAGTTTGGCAGCCACTGGGATTTTTTTCTAAAATGTTATCTTCTTCCCAAAGGAAGTATTCCGCTTATGATAGAGAATTACTAGCTATTTATGAATGTATCAAACATTTTCGCTATATGTTAGAAGGAAGAATTTTTACCATTTTTACAGATCATAAGCCTATTACATTTGCTTTTACAAAGAAAATATACAGTTTTTCTCCAAGGCAATTTAGATACCTAGATTTTATTTCGCAGTTCTCAACAAAAATTCAACATATTAAAGGAAAGGAAAAATGTTGTTGCAGATTTTCTTTCAAGAATTGAAACGATTGAAATTGCCAGTGATTTGTTAGTAGAATTGGCTGTGTCTCAAGGAAAAGATGACGAAATTCGAAGTATATTACAATCACGAAACTCATCACTTGTCTTAGAAAAATTACAAGTTGTGAACAATAGATTATGGTGTGATATTTCAACCGGGAAACCTCGCCCGTTTGTACCCAAGGATATGCGTAACAGGGTATTTCAAAATTTTCATTACCTTTCTCATCCTGGAACCAGGGCCTCGCTGAAATTAATTAAAAGAAAATTATCTGGCCAAGTATTAACAAAGACGTAACAAATTGGGTAAGGTCTTGCATTAATTTCCAAAAATCAAAAGTTACTCGTCATTGCATAAAACCAATATCAGAGTATCCATTACCGAAAAAGAGGTTTGACCATGTTAATATAGATATAGTTGGGCCATTACCCCCTTCCAATGGATATCGGTTTTGCTTAAATTGTGTTGACAGATTTTCAAGATGGCCTGAAGTAATTTTTCTCAAAGATATAAGAGCTGTAGCGGTAGCCAAAGCATTTTATCAAGACTGGATCTGTAGATTTGGAATACCACTCAGAATTTCTACGGACCAAGGAAAACAATTCGAGTCGCAGCTGTTTAATGAACTAGCTAGATTCATTGGTTCACAACATATACGTACTACAGCATATCATCCCCAGTCAAATGGTTTAGTAGAAAGATTTCATCGAACTTTAAAAGCTTCTCTACGTTGTAAAGGGGAAACTAAATGGACGGAGATGATACCAAGTATTCTATTGGGAATAAGATGCAGTGTTAAAGAAGATATTGGGTTAGCACCATGCGATATAGTGTTTGGTTCATCATTACGCTTACCTGGGGAGTATTTTGAGGATTCACCCGAAGCATTACATACTGAATTTGTACAACATTTGAAGAAAAAGATAAGGGATATTAAGCCTGTTAATGGATCAAACCACTCTAAGTGCAAACATTTTGTATATTAAACCTTGGAGAAAGCAACTCACGTTTTTGTGAGAGAAGAAGGATTACTAATAGCACTCCAATCGCCTTATTCAGGGCCACACACATAAGGTCCTTTCAAGAGAACGAGATTATTTTTTGATCGATATTGATGGAAAAAACAAAAACATTTCTATAAATGGACTAAAACCAGCTTTCAACACACTTTATTGAGGAAGGGAAGTATTGTGGTATCACTACTTAGTCCTTTTATACTTTACTATATGTAATTTCAAGAATTCATTGAGTTCGTGTTTCAAATTCAGACAATATACATACATATATATATTATTAAATAAACATTTGGTTAAATATTATAAACCATAAGGACTATCGGTTTTCAGAGCCTAAAAAAAGTCCCCTTTATTATTGAAATGGTTTTATTAAAAGGTATGTTGTTCAAAAATGTTTGCTCCAGGCTTTCGTGAACTTTCATGATCGTAAGTACCTTGGTTGTCGAGATATTTACATTTTTGTTGCTGGGTGTTACATACAAAAGAGTTAATGAAATGTCGAAAGGGCTGGCCTTTTTTAACCTCTTTTTTGGGGAAATTTAGATTTTTTTAGCTTTTTTATTTGTCCGATCTAGCTTTTTTATTTTTGAAGCCCTGGCAACACTGGTTGTGAACAACTCAACGTGAGATGACTATTTTTTGGTCGCGATTTGTGGTTTAAATTTGGAAAAAATTTTTAGAATTTTAATGTCTCCATTGAAAACCTTAAAAGCGTGAAGATTCGATGCAAAATCCGGTTAATTTTAAAGTGCAAGCCGTCGTTTAAAATAAAGCTGCGACAGGTAGATTAAAAATCTATGGTATTTACGTAAGTTATTTGCCATTTCTCAAGGCTCAGAGAATGAAAAATTTTACCTAAGTACGTAAAATAGAAAAATATAAAGCGAAAATATCGTTTCATTGTATGTTTTGTAACTAGTAAATTCTATTTTAGGTGGATCTCATTTTACCACTTCCTTCACATATACATACGGCTATGTAGTTAAAAAAAGGTAGCAAAAAACGAGAACAATGCTAAAATTTAACGACATTTCAAAACAAATGCACACATACTTCCCCGCAATTCTGCTTAAGTAGTTAAGTAAAAACATGTTTATCCACGCCCATAATTTTAAGAATCCCTAGCATACTTAAACCACTGCTAAACAAACTACCTGTCAGAAATGACATCTCCGCCTGCCAGTAGAAAATAATTAGCTATAAAAAGCGGTGCACCTCGCATTTCTTCATTAGTCACTAAATAGCCAGAGATTGCCAAAGATCAGAATTTCCTGAATTTTCACTCGCTCAACACAAATGATGGCTGAGAAAGTAGAACTTCTGGAGAACACTTTAGATGCAGATGACACAACCGAGTGCTCATTTCTCAACGAGAGTGCCATCAAACGTTACAATCTAAATGAATGTGTCCGATATATTTACCAAATTAAAGGCAAATTGCAGCAAGTATCAACAAGGATCGCATCAGATGAAGAAAATCGACTAGAATTAACCAAATCAATTGATGCCGCACTTGTGCATCCGTTGCCCGAGAAATCACCGCTAGAAAAAGTGAAACGTAAGCTATTTCTTGAAGCGAGAAACAATCGCAAAATCAAACGGCCATGTAAATTCAGAAGCAGAAAAGGCATCGCAAATTTCAAATTATTTGTCAGAAACAATTATGTGTTACGTGAGAAGGTGAGACGCGGTTATCTGAATGAGGCAAGGATAAATGTCGAACGTAAAATTCAAATAGAGCGATTGGAAAAATTCAACCTCAACAAGACGTTACAGCGATTTTATCAAAATGCGCAGAATTTACTGAGAGACATGCTGCGGTTACGTCACCGTGCGCGATGTGCAATGTATGAAAATCTCGAGTATGGCAGTCACTTGCCCAGTGGTGCGGAAATGTCAGAGTTTTTCGAATTAATAGCGAAGTAGAATAAATTTAGTATTTAAATGTTGAATAATTGTTTTCTTTTTTGGTCTTGCATAACTTCATATTAGTATAAGAAATTTAATGCATGGTAAATGAATGTTTAGAAGTAAAAACTGAACAAAATATTTTGGTTGTTTAAAACCTAAGAATTTAAAAATGGGTATACATTTTTTCTGGCCAGGTTTACAGAGACGCTTCTAGGCATCATGTGCTTACTAAAAAGTGCATCCAACCTAGCAAAAATATATCCCACATAATTTTTCAAAAAAGTACCGCATATGGTAGAAGATAGATCTACAAATTTTAATCGCATTAACTCGATTACTAAGCATACCAAGCTTCTGAGTGGGTACGGGTGTATATCCTGGTCCGGGCAACATCTCTAACAGCGGTCGCCCCTCGGCAGGCAATGGCAAACTTCCGCGTGTAGCATGTATTTCTGTTATGAAAAAGCTTCACATAAAAATGAACGGTCCTTCGGGGTCTGACAATATCAAGTCATACGCCCCATATCGGAAAGAGAACCTCGGCCAAACACTAACATATTGTGTAAGCGCCAATCTTTTATAATTATTAAATACATCGAATGTCAATTCAAATCATTTGAGGATATTTTAAATGGACTTTCTGCATCTCTTTCAGCCTAACTCATTTAGAAATGAAAGCGCAAGCATTAACATTACTAATGACCATGGCTTACTGATGCAGCATAGCTAGTTTTATGGTGTGTAACAAAAGTTCAACGACAATAAAATTTACCTAACGAACACAATGGAAATCGAATACATATAAACACTGATCCACACGCCTATAGGACAGCAAGCAACCAGGGATATGCTAAAAATGTGCAGTGGACATTCAAATAAATGGGTGACAATGAGGATAATGATGAGCAATAATGAGCATACAAGCGAAAATATGTGTGTATACATGTAGATTAGCATGTGCTGAGAATTTGTAGAGCGTTGAAATCCTTGCAATCCGTAATGAAAGGCACAATTGATGAGGCAGACATACATACCTACACACACGCACACACAGTTACTACCACAAATGCATGAAATGCATGAAATGCCTGCAATGCTGTGCGAGGTGGTAAAGCGCATAGATATAAAATGGCCAAAGTACACACGCACATACTTACTCATGTACATACACACATCCCAGCAGTGAAAATGCGATTGCTTGACAACGGCACCGACTTCAGAGTCGACTCTAAAGTAGAGCTGCGAAGAGCGATTATTCGAGCCCTTCCGATTCGATTTTTCGTCGATTTTTTAGTTTCGATTCGATCCGTGAATCGATTCAAAAAATTCGAGATTCGACATTCGATTTTTCCTCAATTGATGCATATTGCCGTAGAAAATCTATAAAAATTTAAAGAAGTTTGAATTTGGGGCTGGTACACAAAAAGAAAATAAAAATGAGAGCAAAAACTAAATAATTCAATGACCTTTCTTTTCCGACTTTAGGGCTCCTCAGGGAAGCCTCTTGAAAACACCTCTATATAAAATTATAGCTAATAAAGCTCCAAAAATTGTAATTCCAAACTTTATGCAAATTTTCCCAAAAAATTTTTATAAATACCTTAATTAATCTTTTTATATTTTTTTTTAAAGGAAAATAAAGAAGTGAAACATAGTCCGCATTGCAAGAAATATAAATGTATGTACGTAAGCTCTATTACACTTCTTAAAATAGTGGTTCATTTTGAAACAAAACATACATTTTTTCTCATTTGTTTTGAAGAACAAGTAATTTTTAGCAAAAAAAACCCGACTTCAACTCTCATATAAAAATATATATATATATATATCTCATGATCCACTGATCGGATCTTAACCAGATTGGTATGGGTCCACCTCTCAGACACTACCTTTCTGATGCAAAAAGAATTATCGGTTGACGTGGTCCAAAGTTATGCGGTAACATATGTACATAAAAAAAAAAATAAAAAAATATTTCGACGAAATGATACCCTCCTCCTTTTTAAGAAGTCGATAAAAAATACAAACAAAATTTCGAAAAAGTTAACAGTTTTCTTAAATATGGCAAACATTGGGTTTTCACTAGGCATTAAATTTAAAATTTTAATCACTGTGTTGGGCATTCAACACTTCCCGTGTTATTGTGTTTGTTTCCACATAGCATTTTTAAAATGGCATTCATTTTTGTCATTTCGTTGCCAGGCGTATATTCGGTTTAAGAATTTATGAAGTTTTTGTTCAATGTTCATATCACTTTCTTATGCTGGATTTCCACTAGGCCTTAAATGGCAAAAATTACAAATGACAAAGTTGGGCATTAAAAAATTATTTTGTTATTATGTGAAAAAATAGTCATTGAGTTCATTTCTTCTTCATTTCATTACATGGCATTTTTTTAAATGGCAAATATTTTTTGTCTTTCAATGCCTAGTGGATATTCGGCATTAGTATAGAAAACCTTATCTCACACTTTTTATGTATGTTTTTAAAAATGACTTATGTACAATAAAAGTTTGGAAAGAGCGCTGTGTTTCGTTTCTTTATACAAATTAAGTAAAATGCGTTCTTTGAAAAATGCTCATATTTATTTTCTGACGATTTCTTCCTGCATCGATTATATTTATTTCGATCTGAATCGATTTTTTTTATTTCGATCTGGTTTCTTCTACTCCAATGTAATGCAATTGCATTACAATATGCATGCATGAACAGCTTCTCAAACGTAATCAATTGCAATTTGCAAAGTATCAAATACTACATCAATTTTTTTCGAGCTACTTTCATCGATTGACAGGCAATTGATGGCGAACCCTTATTTTATATGCATTATATTTTGATAAAAATGTTTTGCTAGACGCTTCTATAAATCATAATCTCATAAGCTGCATTACCTTTTGCCAAAAAGTAATCTAGTGCTTAATTGCCGCATTACTCTTTAAAACATTCTGCATTACTTTGAGCGTAATGCTATGCAAGAGGTAATGCAGATAGAGTGACATTTCTGCGTTGATAAAAACTAATGCAGCAGAAGAACTCACACCTTACCCCCAATGTCACGCAATGTTAAATGTTATGCATACTTCAATAGAAAAAGCATCGAGAGCGGAATCAAATGCCATTTCTTGTCATCAGTGCAGCATCGATGCGGCATGCATTCCATTCGCTGCTGGAATGTTTACGAATTTGTGTCGAACATTGAGTGAAATTGGGCGCACTCCGTAAAACCACAGCTATGTACCGGTTTAACAGCTACCAAAAGCGTGTGGCAAGCAATGCGAACCGAACTAACCGCAATACCAACGGCCAGAAAGCAGATACAACAACAAAAGTAGCAGCAATCTGCATGACAACAAACATTACGCTTCCATTTTGTTCCGCTAAGCCACTTGTCAATCCCCGCTTACGAATTGGTGAAAAGTGAAAATTGCGACGTTAAAGTAAGTGCGAATGGATGTACATATGTATGTACGGGAGTATGAGCGCGTTTTGTGGATTGATGATTTTGAAGGTAAATATGTATGTACGTATGTATGTGTGTGGACCTCTCTTGACCCATCTCTTCATTTAATGGCAGTCTGTCAGCTATGCACTGACAATTAATGAAAATGTTTGTTTTTAATCCTGACACCAATAATGTGCGGCTGTGGGCTCACTCATAAACATAGAACATCATATTGGCGCAGTTGAATGACGAAAAATATTTTCCATTAAACAGGATACTAATTGCATACTGAATCCACTGGTAATTACTTCTTAAATTGGATACAAGGGTATGAAATTGAAGTCATTTTGGAACAAAGAGCTTATGCTCATGGGCCCCATTTTTCGCGTGTTCAAGTATGTACATACAGAATTCTTTCATACATATTTCTAAAATCTATCCTTTGCTGGATCAAAGGTTCTACTATAACGCAAAAAAAAACAAATTTCAAATAGCTTTCATACCAACAACGGAAGAAGATCAGAATTGTGAGTTTAATCTAAAACTTATTTGTGCTACGACCTACATACGTAAATCGTTCTTTTGAGCTAAATAAGTATAAAGTGTTTCCTTCCTTAAAGCTCAGTTAGTCTAGACTTAATTTCCGTAACTTAACTTAACTTAATATTTTGGCCGCCTGTTATATGAGAAACTGTATTAACTTACCATAAGAAACTTAAGAACCTGTAGATTTTAGGCTCTTAAGTTACGGCCTTACGGAAATTGAGAGCGGTGAGAGAATCAGGTTTGCCAGACTCTCGTTTTTGTATTTCTTAAAAATAAATGAAAGCAAAAATTTGTGTTTGCATGATTTTTCTTGATGTGGCATTTTAGGCGGCGAACTGTTAAACAGCTGAAAGAGAAAATACAAAAACAAAATATTTCCGCTCTTGGCTTAAGTTGACGTGTTGAGGAATCATTGATGATTCCTTACGGTAAGTTAAATTAAGTTAAGTCTAGACTAACTGAGCTTTTAGCCTATCTAGAAAAAAATTGTAACTTCCTCGCAAGGCACATTAATACAGGTAGAAGCCAAAATGACGTTGCTCTCATGAGAACCAAACCTTTAAACTTCAACTTACTTTTCTTTTATTTCCTATATTTCGTTACGCTTTGAATGTCATATCGTTGTTTTTTTTTAATGTTCGTTAATAACAAATTTTAATTAACATGTGAATTTGAGTAGTGTTGTGCGGTTTATACTTAGTGTATGTGTTAAAAATGCAACACCTGAAGCGTTGTTTTTTATGTGGTTTTAAATATGAAGCAGATACCACTAATTGTTTTTAACGTGCCTCAATGTCCTTCGCGTAAAGAGCGTTGCGAAAACAGCTTTGGGGCAGAACTGCAGCGAAATGCCTTGCTGTGCGTTAAACATTTTAAAGCAGCAGATTTCATAAATGCACCGGGAGGTACAAGAAAGGCACTTTTGATACCAAGTGCTGTTCCTATGACCCTTATGCCGGAAAGTCCCTCCAACTCATAAATTAAAAACAGAAAACAACATACAAATTAACAAATTTTAACTAAAGAAAAAAAATAAAAACAAAACTTCAAATTTACTCAAAAACGTCAACCAGCGAAATGTAATTTTTTATTTTTCCTTACACACGCTCATTTTTATTTTTACTCTGCCGAAAACTTTGACTTTTGTAGGTTTGATGTCAATTTGGCTTCTACCTGTGTTTATTGTACCATGACTTCCTCGAGTACATTATATGGATGACAACTTCATTTTCAGTATACTTATTCGCATGTAAAATTGAGCATATCCGTAAGTGTAATTTTTCAGATTTTGGGTAAAGAGAAGACTCTAAACACCCTTCATACGTGCATACATCTTTGTGCTCTAATACTTACGCAATTTCATGACATCTCCTGTCACTTCGACAGTCCATCCGTACAGCCTAAAATTCTGCTTCACTGATATCCCAGCGATTATTTGCTTTACAATCTGAAGGAAAATAGCCAGATATCCATCAATAAAATGTATAGAAACTTTCTGGCATACTTTTGCCTTTTGACTTATTCTGCTGACAAACTAACTCATAACTGACTACTTCATAAGTAAACACACTTTGAGCTGTTCGGAAATAGAATTTCCTAGTAGAGCGAAGAAGCCTGTTCACGGCGTTTTGTTAAAACTTGGGGCCTTATTCTCAAACTGACCTAATGGTCCTTTAACGCTGTCGTAAAGCCAATGCATGCTTAGCATGGTGGACTAAGGCTACACAAAGAACCGCAAGTAAAAAAAAAAATAAGTAAGTAGCACCGAAATATTTGCTTTGGCATAACAGGAGCGATAAAGAGCTGCGCTGCTGGTGCCTCAGCGCCTCGGTAGGAGGGAGGCATTTCCCTTTCATATTTTAATAGAAAAAAAGCGATCACCGCGCCACTGAGAATCCTAAACACCTTTCACTCGAAAATCAGAAATATGGTACACATTGTAGATTGAGCTCTCTGGAATGCAGAAAACCTATACACCAAAACTAATGGCGAGGTTTCGTATACAAATGGATCTATACTTGAACATGGAAAAACTGGGGCTGGCATATTCGGACGGAATTTCAAAAAATGTGTACCATTGGATGAAAGGGTACATCCATCTTTCAAGCAAACATTAATGCAATAGAAATTTGCGTCAGGGCGTGCTTTAGAAGAGGCATATCCTCAAAATATATCTGTACTATGTCCGACTGTAGTGCAGCACAATATAGTTTTATTAGGTTTGGTATCGGGGCATGAAGCACATGATGTCAATGAAGAGGCTGACTGCCTCAAAACTCTCAATGTGTTGTACACGGAACATTGGCCCCATCGCTAACATCTCAGAAAAATGTATCCTTCAGAAACAAACGTCTGTCGCTTTTGCGTACTGCAGCCTAGGAAACGCGAGCAGACACATTCTCTTTGAATGTGACGGTCTCGTATCTTTATTCGAACAAAAAACAGTAAACTGCGCGAATTTCCAGCATTTGCTACAGTACATTACAGAAACAATAAAATAAAGGAATCCTTGGTATGGTAACACATAATTCCAGTTATTCCTTTATTGTACACCCCGAAACAAAATGGTATGTCTAAATGGCCTGGCACTCTGGCAAAAGAGCAGGTTAGCTTAAACAACGACTGTTGCCAGAATGTCAGGCCATTTGCTCACTTTGGTGAGAACTCCTTATGTTTATGTCTCTTTGCAAAGGAGGGAGGCTATTGGAAAAGCCGTTGAAATGGCTATGAAAATAAGAGACAATTTCCCGATAATTTATTTGGCTATGTTCTAAATGTACCTTAAATGGCATGCTTGTACCGAAATACGATTTATTTTTGTAGCCATTTTAAAATTGAACAAACTTAAAGCGCAGAGTTGTTGTAGAGTCTTCGAGCTAACTCCTTCTTCTTCTTTTTTGGCGCTGTAACCGCCTGAGCAATTTTGGCCGAGTTCAGCAAAGCACGCCCGTCGTTTCTCCTCTGTGCCAACGGACGCCAAATGGAAATGCCAAGTGAAGCCAAGTCCTTCTCCACCTGATCTTTACATCGTAGTGGGGGCCTCCCTCTTCCTCTGCTACCACCAACGGGCGAGCTAAGTAGTTGCGACTAATAGACTGTGTAGGTGAGTATCACGTAGAGCTCTATTGAGTGTGTATACGTCTCCAGCGAGATCTTTGTCTAAGTCTTGCGATTTTTTTCTACCATTTACACTTAGCTTAAGGCCACATCATCGCATACGCTTGCATGCACTACTGCAGTTGGTTGACTGTTATAACTCGGAAAGTTGCGGAAAAAGCCTCTGCTGACTGTCCTCCGAATCACAACAACCCCTAATTTTGAACTCATACTCGTAGGGTGATCAGTAGGTGGATGAGTCCAGCAATACACATGGCTGTCATTTTAATTTTATTCGTTTTATGTATGTACATATATAATTTTTTCTAATCACCGCCCAATTGTTGAGACCAAAGGATGAAGAGCCGTTTCTGTGGATCTTCCTCTACTGCTGGCCTTTGTATATATTCGGGCGTGTGAAGTGTAATAATATATAGTACTTCTCGTGATAAAAAGTGTTCACAACTTTGCTCCGTAGTATCCTTACTTTAATTTATAATTACTTTTCACGGTTCACGTACTCGGAAAAATTATCAATTTATGCCTTTCTGGCTTAATGCTCTTAGACCTATGTAAATATTTATGGATGCTGATCCTAATTGTAATTTCATCAATATCTAACAAGCCAGGTGCCTAACAAAAGCATAGTACATACTTATGTTCTGTACTTAAGAAATTAATCAAACACATACGGTACTCTCTGACAAATACTTACATACATACATAGCTTCCATAACTGCAGATGAGTGCATACCCTGCCGGACAAATGACTGATAACAACTGGTGAGTTGAGTAACCATAGCCATGCAATATTGTTACTGAGCTTTGTACCACGACTATGTTTTTTTAGGAAAAATGGAAAAAGCAACAAAGTCTAAACCAACCTTAAGACTTACAGAAAAATTATGCCGCAGAAATGGCTTGTCCATAAACCCACTAAACTTCACCATCATTCCCTTCAACAAGAAAAAAAGCAAGTTTTACTAAACCCATGCCAGGAACAATTTTTCTAGCCATGCCAAAAATAGTAGTTTTGTTGGAGTACCTAACGACAGAGCGGCGCAGTGAAGCTAGTATTCGAAATCACAAACGCAATGCACTACAAGGTAATAATTTCTCGAAGGAACACTTTCGGCGGATAATCACAAGGATTGGCGGAGGCTCACGTGTTTGCTGAACTGATGGATCTAAGATCGATGAGCACAATACTGGAGCTCGCGTATTTCAACTCAGGCTCCATACTTATGGCTCCAGAGAAGTGCACCGACGGGCAACCAAATCGAGCCCTAGCGATCAAAAAACGGAAACGACTTTCCTTCAAATTATTATTTTTTATGCAGAAACGTAGTTTAGTTTCTAGTTTCGTCACTAGACACGAATAAAAGCGCGAGCTCAAAAGTTGACACATAAAAGACCTTCAGCCAAGAAAGACTCTTAACATAGTTGATGGCGAACAAAAATTCATTAACCTGTTTGACGGCGAAGAATGACGCGGGTGTATGAGTATATAAATTCCCGAAAAAATGTTTGTGGAACTATGATGAAGTGGCAGTCTTTGGCCAAACTAGGTTATGCGAAGTTTTTCTTAAGCGTCTTTTTTCGTAAAACTTTTTGTTGTCGTCTTTTTTCGACGTCTAGTGCGCCTTTATTCGTATCTAGTGACGATATGATCTATGAGCTTTTTCTGTATCAATGTTCACATTTTTGAAAGCAATGCTGCTCAAGTTTTTTTTATGCGGTTGCCGCTCGATATTTCAAGTGTAGACGTTTGCAATAGAAATCTGCAGCCGCGAATATGTTTGTCGAGAGACAAACGGAGCTAGAAGAAATATTATGTCAGATGATGAGGCAACATTAAAATCCCTAAAGTCATTCAAAATGGCATTAAGGTTTATGGACAATCGCAAAACTCTATTGAAGCGATTATACAAAATACAAATCGGCAAAGCAGCTAAGAAAGTTTGAGGATTTTCCTGTTTCCGGCTGGCGGCCAAAGGCAATCTAAGTGACTTATAACTTTATCTCGAGGGATCTCTAAATTGATTTTCAATCTTGGCCGGGAAGGCCTGAGAACTCCGACTCCGGATTGGATACTACAAACTAAGATTTTGGCAAAATGGGATATTCACCAGAGACGGACTGCAGGTACTGTGGGCTGGCGGATGAAACCCCGGGTTTCCCCAGGTATTCAAATCAAAGGCTCGCACATTTTGGGAACGGATTTCGTTCCGTTCATAATCTGGAGCTTGACACCCCCGAAAGCGCCCAGTTTCATAAGAAGCTTAAGGTTGTAGTCGTTTTCGAAAATGTTATCGCAATAGTAAATACCCAGTGTAGTTATTATAGCATCTGAAACTTTGGATACTAATAGAATGACCAAAATACAACCAGATATTTTGCTCCTTAAAGAATCATGAGCATACTATATACATATATTTATGAGTAATAACGAGTGTAATTTCTTGCAGACTTCGTTAAGAAATTTGATAGTACATACTGATTAACTGCAACAATCATTTAAATATGCATATACAATGTATACACACAAGAGCCTGCCACTAATTATGCTAATATATGAGAAACTTAAGTCGGAGAGCGTTCTATGCTTCAATAATCGCATACATATGCACATTATTACGCATACATACATACATACCTACATATATACATATACGGTGCAAAATATGCAAATTTATTTATGCAGCTTAAGCACAAAATTGCTTTTTCAATTGATTCGACGTACATATGTATGTATGTATGTATGTACCGATATAAGTGCATATGTATGTATGTAGATGTGGTGATTAAAATTACTTAATATTTAAGTTGTTTGGCTGCCTGGCTGATTGCTTCGTGTTCTGCTGTTATGCTGTTGCATTATCGATTACTTATGCTGTTACTACAGATGAAGAGTATTTTAATGTCTTTGAATTGTAAGGCACTGAGTAAAGTAAGCTGCCACGTTGCATAATTTTAAGTCCACAAATCAAATTCAAAAGGCTACTTTCCATCAATTTATGCCTACGGCAGCTAGAGTAAGATTCCTCCAATGGAGTCTCCTTTTAACCAAATGGGCTCATTGTGCTCGATAAATACATACACAACAAAAGATAATCCCTACTTCCTCAACTAGCCATGGTTAGATTTGAGGAAAACTGCTACATTATCACAACATTTCGACACTCAAATTATGAGTTGAAGCGACACAAATGACTAGGGTCACGTTTGTTGTCTATACAGAGGCATATATAGCGACCTCTTCAGCTTTATTTGGACCGGCAAATGATTCAGCGGTGTATTAAAAAAAAGTTTGACGATAAGCATTTTGCTGAGCTTCTAATCCAATTTATGTGATGGCTTGGCATGGTTTTTTATAAGAAGCTATTTCTTAACAGAAGTACAGTCGGTGGTTTGAAATTCCCAGGCGAGCGTCAACTTTTTTCACACTACGCAGACCAGAGAGGGATATGTCATCTCTCGACATGTAAAGAGAGCACGTATGTGGTATGAATGAAATTAAGGAGACTGTTCACACACAACCTTCCAACGTAATCTAACCTTTCCTAACCTAACTACTAAGCATCCAATTGTGTTAAAAATTTATAAATATGGGAAGGAAAGTAATTTATTTAAAAAAAGTAGAAAAACGGTTGGCAACGCCAATCAATAATTATTAGCAATATTCACTTAGTGAAAATTCATAGCAATACAAATGTGCATACTGAGTTACCTAACAGCCTAACGAGCGGTGTTTATTTTCCTTACTGCACTCATTGGAACAGCAGTAGAATAATACCGTCAAGCCTTAAAGCGGTTTATGTATGAGTTGTTAAATAGTTTCCTGCTATACTCCTTTTCTCAAATCAATTTGATTTGTGTTTGCCTTTGCCATTGCGTTAGCGTTCGCTTTTGTTTGAATTCTAATTACCGTTTTATTCATTAACGTATTGGCATATGAATAAGGAGGCTGAGCGCACACAAACACAAAAGCAATTACACTCAGTCTAGCGCACACCAAAATATTTCCATTATACGAGTAGGTATGCCTGTGTGTGCATGCGCCTTGAAGTGATAATTTCGATTCACACAAGTAATACACAATAAACATTTTTGTTAAATCTCAATTTGACATGAATTTGAGAATCAGTTATTTGCTCAAATCTCAAACGTTAGTTCTCAAAGATCCTTTTTTAATATGGAATTTCCTTTCATTTTCAAATTGAGAGCTATTGAATTTCCACATTTTCTCAAACGTGAGTGGAGCGGAACGAAATGGAATCCAGTTAAGCTTATTGAAATATTTGTGCAGTATTTCCATGCATGTAAAAGAAAAACAATTTATTTTATAGGAAAGGAGTTTTTTATTTATGCAGTTTATTTAATAGCTTATTGATGTAAAAAATTAGTTACATACAGTTTGTTTTGTAATTAGTCAC
>NW_023458556.1:55364747-55377443 GCF_013731165.1 Rhagoletis pomonella | reverse complement strand
AGGACGTGCGTGACATTCATGCATACATATACCATACATATGTACATGATATATGTAAGCACTCGACAAATAGCCAGCTTTGATGCTAACAACGAAATGTAATTGTATAAAGCAACTGAAGTAGAGAATCGTGTTGGACAACTATAAAAGTTTCGAAAAGTGTTTGTTTGTTTTTATCATATTTAGTTGTGGTTATTCGGTGCGTGTTTTGATGATATGTATGTACACTGTGTGAGTGCATTCACATGGTTTGATTAGCAGCAATAAATGATAATAAAATATTGCGAAGAAAATAGCGAATGCGAGGCAAATCGGAAAAATAACTCAGCAAGCGATGGGTATCGCGATGCTAAAGGTCAAAGCACTAAAAGGTAAACTTAAATAAAATAGCCTCTGAAGGAAATAGTTAAGTATGCCGTAGGCATGTCGAAAACTTCCTCGAACCTTGAATGTGGAACCTCAAATGAGATAGTATTTCAGAACAAAAAAGCACAGCGTTCACAAGTGGTAAGCAACGAACGCTGCAAATCAGCGCAGAGTAAATGGTAGCTTGTAAAAATGAAAAGTGGAAGTAAGTAGAAAAAAGTGCAATAAGCGCCAACAACATAATCCTACAACAATAAGCAAGTTTAGCGAATGCTTTAGCTTGGGGGTAGCGCCAAATTGAAAGAGTCTGAGTGGCCGACATTTCTTTTAGCATTCTTTCAACATTGAAAATAAAAAAAAATGTACGCTTAAGAAAAATAGTTCCTTCCCACTTTAAATTGTTGCTGACAAAACTTTTTCTAGCTATCGCTTGCTTGTCGCTTGTCGCATTCTGCTCATCGCCAAGCAAAGCTACCGGTTCTGGTTGCGCGGCATTGGCGTTGTCCTCGTCTTCGTCGCACTGCCTTACAGAGCAACACTGTGTGTAGCGTAGTACTTTGTAAGCAATGGCGCGAAAGCGTGTGGCAAGTGCAGCTGAAGAGCCAAGAAAAACACGATTAAAAGCGCGTAAATTGGGAAAAGGAAAAAAGGAAAATGTGAGCCCTTGTAGTAAGATTCGCAGCGAAGAGCAGACGAACAATACATAGCAGCTAAATAAAAGTTTACATTTCTGATTGAGTTGCGATTGAAGGAGGTTAAATGTCGCTGCATAGTGCGCTAGATTGCGACGCTGTAGACGCTGGGAAGTGAAGAATGAAAAGTAAACATGAATATGAAAAGGAAATGGAAGTAGAAGCAGAATGTGGGCAATTGACTAAAATCGTAAGGGAAATTAGTTAAGAATGTTTTTTTTTGAAAAGCAAACTTTACAGCTACAGTGCAGTCAATGGATAGGTGTAGCTGTCTCGACAGGTTTAGCTATTTTTATGGTGTTCGTTGGCTTCTATTATAATATAATCGCTAATGTTTAGATTTTTTCATAAAGTTTAAAAACCTTTTACTAGTTTTCCATAAAGGTTGAGCCTTATTCCGAAAATTTGATCAAAAATAGCCGCAATAGATTTTTTCGCGAAGGGGCTAAGCGGAGAATTTTACCAAGATTCAACGAGCAAAACAATTTGCTTATGGATTGATTATTATACAATTCATCGAATGTCAGCTGACGATGTGTACATATATGTATGCAAATGATGTATATTTCTTGGTGTATTGAATGATTCTTAGTAAAATTCTCTATTTAACATGTTTTATAACATCTTTAACTGTAATTTTCAAATAACCTTTTTAAATAGGGGTCAAAAAGACTTTAAGTTATGTTGACGAAAACACTGCTCCAATAATATATCTCTTAATGTTCACGGCGTATGAGTAACATTCTTTCCTGCTTATTTTTAACCGACTTCCAAAAAAGGAGGAGGTTATCAGTTCGTCGGAATATTTTTTTTTTATGTATGTTACCGCATAACTTTGGCGAACGTCAACCGATTTCGATAATACTTTTTGCATCGGAAAGGTAGTGGTCCCATACTAATCTGGTTAAGATCCGATCAGTAGATCATGAGATATATATATATTTTGTTTTATATGAGAATTGAAGTCGGTTTGGTTTTATGCTTGAAAATTACTTGTTTTTATTTTCCCATCGATTTTCTTCATTAGTAGCTTGATATTTTTTCCATCCGAACAGGCTTTAACACCCATTAAAAACAGTTACACAGAATCTGTTATTTTTAATTTTTGCTCTGTTAAAATTTGATTTCTTTTCAATTTTTCCATAAAAAAAAAAAAAAATTAAAATCTGGAATTACTAAATAATTTCTCAGAAACCGTCATTTATAAAGAATTTTTCGCTTTAATTAGCTGATTTTTGATATTAACCTTGTTGAATTAGTTCGCAAGATATACGTGATTAATTGGAACGATTTTTTTTAAGCGGAATAACGGCAAATTGAAAATATCTCGAAAACTTATCCATAGAAAAAAAGTTAATTTGGTCTACTGGTAATACTTCGCGGTAGGGATTCACCATAGCTTAGGTCAAGTTACGTTGACTGCCACTCAGTATCGCTGGGCAATCGTTTAAAAGATGCTCCAGATTACGTCACCGTATTTAGGAAAAGCCAGTACGGTGACCGAGAAAACGCTCGGTGCTCTCTACCTTCTCCTTGTTCCTGCAACTACGATAGAAATCACTAGAGGGAGGCCTCTACGCTCTTCGTGTATTTTTATTGGACAGTGTCCGTTGGTAAATCCAATCAGTTCTGATCCATACGCAGTTCGTTTGAAAATAGTTTGCATGACGACATTTATGTGCCAGACCGTTCTTAATGCTCTTCCCAGTGCCCGGGGACCCAAACTGCATTGCTTGTGCATTCTTTGAAACGAAATATTAATTTATCTGTCTTTAGTAGATAAATTTAGTGACCAAAGCATTCTCTGCTAAGGAAGACCTAGCATTACTAGCGTTACTGTCAAAACGAGGCTAAAGCGAACGCAGCGCAACAGTTCTATGTAGATGTGCCTTAATTCTAAGTATTTATTTGGAATGGGTTCCGATAAAGCTCGTATAATATGAATACGTAATGAAAACATGAACTGATTTTTTATTTCTAAAATATGGTCACCGTAGGCATACTAGAACATCAGATATATTCGTCTTTTTCGTTTCCTTTAATCCCAGGCCGGAAATAAAGCTGGAACTCGGATTACTGTTTCGCTATAACGTGTACAACATACAAAAGAGCGCTCTGGCTTTACTTAGCTTCTTCGTCAGTGCCGCCACCGGGTCAACTTCGCCGCATATTTAGTTATGTGAAATTACTGACAGTGTTCGGGAAGAAAAATTTTAAATATTACAGGCAGCTTTCTAGCCCTCAGCGGTATGAGAACTTCAGCCGTTAACCCATAGGGTATTCATCTACCAAAAATTTTTTTAAGCTCGAAAGCCACAGCAAGCCTTGAGTGACTAAGCATGTTATTCTCGTCAGCCGAATCCGCAGTGGGTGTCGAGAAAAGTCTTTGTCCTTATCTATGTGGGAACCACGTATCGTGTATTTCTTTCATCAGCTACTTCATCTGGCTACTAAACACTGCACTGCTTCCCCCATCTCGACGCCCGCACTAAGTTCGTAAATGTTTCGCGAAAGCTGAGAGTAGAGTTTTACGTCGCAAGATTTCCTACCACATATAGAGTAAATAAAAGATGTATAAGATAGCTAATTACAAATATATGCAAAAAGGATATCATTCTGTGACTCATATTAAGTCTGCGTTTACAACTAAGGATTTATTATTAAAATTCATTGCAGATACTCAAATAGATTGGCAATACCTTTTAAGCATCAATTTATTTTATAGCTAAAATCTTATAAATTTCTTTCGATTTTTGGCGTACAGTACTCGTTTAGTTATTTGCCTTAATAAATGAATCCAATACTCATAATTTTTAAGATACATGTATGCAAATTAAGAAATAAAATCCCAGCATACGCTTATCAAGCAGCCAATATTTAATATCTACAGATTTCACGTCAGCGCAGAGTGAGGAAAAAGAACTCCAAAAATATTTGATGAAAAAGAGCCATCATACCGTATCGATGTGTGTAAGTATACCAGCAGAGAAGCTCTGTTAAACTGGTCCATATATGTATGCCCTTACAAGTACATACAAATATTTCGCGATAAAAATACGTGCACATAAATAATGGCATAAAATAAGACATTCTTTCTCCGTTCCACAGTTGGCTGCCTTTGTTTAATGGTGTCAAGCGAAGCGCGTAATAAAATTGTAAAAGCAGTAAGCAGGCGACGAACGCTTCCCTCATATGCATGTGTATGTATGTGCGCACGCATGCATATCGTGAATCAACGCAATCACGCGAGCACTCACTCACACACGCCAACCTGCTGCCGCTTTTCGCCGCGCACTGTGCTTTGAGATGCAAATAACAAGTTAATATGTAGGTAATCTGTCGACGAATGCACAGCAGGGAGCAGAGGTTCTTCCATCCGCACGGCAACGCCGAACGCAAAAGTCACTCATACGCCCCAACAGCCAAGCACTTTTGTCGAGTGTTCGCCTTGCCAAAGCCAAGAAGAAAGCGCATAAGTACTCCTATGTAAGTAGGTAAGTATGCGCGCATACACGGCCCATTAAAGTCGCATTTTGTGGCTCTGTCACACAGATCAAGTTTAGCGCCGAGCGCAAAATGGTAAATTGAAATTGATAGAGGGCACTTTGGGTTTCGTCAAAGCTCTTGCAGCGTGCGGTGCACATGTTAAGCAGGCTTATGAGTTGTTGTTGTTGTTGTTGTTGTTGCCAATGAAAGTTGATTAAAATGGCATGAAAAAGCGTATTATTCATTTTATAGACGTTTAAACTTTTCATTTTCAATTAAAATTTACTTTACAGTGCAGAGATCTGTGCAGCTAGATGGTTATGTGCAATCCAATCTAGCGGCATGAGTAAGTATGTACATATTTATTAGGCTGCCTTTGTAAATACTATATGGGGGTTTTCAAGTGCTTAAATGTGTTAAGACGCATAAGTTTCTTACATAAATGTTAAGTGTGTTAAGCTGTTAATTGCTTATAAGTATACAAAAGGGTAATTATTTATTTAATTACGTATACCAAATATGTATATAAAAGAGTTAGACTTTGTCGGCTATGTACATACAAATCTTTATTTAAGAGTTTGTATATTTGTAGCAAGATCGATTCATGCCTACCTTCCCGGAACATTTACATATATTAAGGCCAGTCCGAGTGAGAAGTCAATATGGCAAATCTGGCTTTATCTTTCACAGAGACAAAGTACCATGATGGGTTATATAGTCCTTCGAACCATTTAAAGCTGGCAGTTGGTGGTGGTATATTTTCAGCGCCAATTCTGACAAGCATTTATATTGATGATATCATTGATCCACTGGTCTTTCTATCGGGAATACGTACTTGACGTCTTATTTATTCCTGTATAGGAAAATCGTCCCCATGACTTAGTGAAACAGACTTATTAATTTAACTTCCATCTCTCACCCTCCGCGAAATACTTACGGACGTAGTGCGCCACCGTAGTGCGCTTGGGGCCACCTATCGGGTATCTGGAATCTATAGGTGGTTGCTCCATTACCAGGATAGCAGATGAGGTTGGCGTTCTCCGCCCCGAATAAATTTATTGCCAACGAAACAGCTATTGTGCCCCGTTAAATTCGACAGTATTTCAAATAAGGTCCTGCAATGGAATTCCTTAATCAGCAGAAGCACAGAGAAGAGAACAGTCAATCGAGAGGCGAAGTAGCTTGGGTTAAGCTGGAGGGGGCTCGGAGCTATTCCGCTGTTCTTGTACAAGTTTAGAAGACCCTTAATAAGCAAAAAAACTAAAGTTTCCCTCTTGACAAACTCACAGTAAATACACCCATAAAAGTTTAGTTAAATTGATATAGAATGAATTTATTTAACTAGTTATAAAGTACATTGTTCTTTGTTTATTCTAAATAGTCTGTAAGAAAATTATTTTATATTTTCAAGACTAACTTATTAAATAAAGAAGTAAATAAATAAAATGTCGCTGGAAGATTTATTGGTCGGACTAAGGGTTTCAACTCTAAGCTAATACAAATGCTATACCGTTCGATTGTCGTTTATTCCTGTGTAGTTGGATGGCTAAACATTTTTACGTGAAACTTTTAATTAAATTTGCTCTCTTTTCCATTATCATTGAGAACCTGTTCCAGCGCGTCCCTACAATTGCTTCTGCGATGGGCTCTGCTCCATATTTTTGTTCAAACAGCAGCAGCCTTGACAGAAAGGTGCGGGTGTTTATCGACCCGGCAATAGACTTACTGCTGCAATGAGCAGATTCCGCACAGTCGTTCAGTCCGGGGTGCCAACAATCTGGACCTGTGTCGCCAACCAAGCGGTCCTCAGGGCTCCTAGGCTCAGCTCTTGGTAGAGGAAAATACAGTGACATTGTGCTGGATAACTCAATCTGAGTGGATCGTCATCGCAGATATGAAATTGGGGAAACTCGAAAACCTACTTGTGGAGCGCGTATACATATGTAACTCGAAGTGACTTCGAGTAGCTTGGAGAACAAACCTAATGAATGGATGTTTTTGAAAATTTTAATTCATGGAAAAAGTGTATCAAATTTCGCTTGAGTTTGAAATTTTAGCTGTGTGCTAAGCCTATCAGTTTTTCATATTCACTGAATTTTCAAAATTTTGAAATTATGTACTTAATTTTCAATTTTGACTATTTTTGTTGTATTTTCGAATTTGTATTATTTTACACAGTCAAAAGGAAGTTTGAAAATTTTCACAGGTTTAGAAAGCAACACTAATTTCAAAATTTTTAGATGTATAAAATTATTGAATTTCTTGAGATATTTTATTTTTAGGATAATTTCCAAAATTTCAAAAGCTATCGAAGCCCGGGAGATTCTATAAAATTTGGTAAAATGAGAATATTTTGAAATGTACAAATTTATTGAGATTTTAGAAATTTTTATATTTTCCACGTTTTGAGAATTTTATTTATTCTAAAATCCATCCTAAAATTCAAAAGTGTGAAACATCAGAAATTGTCGAAAAATTCTTATGTTCATGGTACTTGTATATAAAAAATAAAAAATTCTTAGAATTCTAAAATACGTTGACATTTTTGAAAAACTCAAAAATTTTTCCCCTTTTCTGAACTTTTCCAAAATTTTGTATTGATATAACAAAGTTTGAGAATTAGACATTTTTGGAAAATTTTTAAAACATCAACGTCCAAACATTTTTTGAATCTTCAAGAATTACGAAAATTTTTATATTTTCAAAAACGACGAAATATGAAAATGTTTTCAAAATTCGAAAACTTTTAATTTCGTTTGATCAGTTTTATATATTCGACACATTTACTCAGAAAAAATTTGTTAGAATTCCTACAACTCCTACAATTCTCAAAATTTTTGAAAAATAAAAAATTTCTAGAAATCTAGTATTCATCATTATTTTAAATTGCGGTAATTTTTAAATTTCTATACACAATACAAGTTGAAAAATAGAACTGTGCATGTGCACTTGTAATTACGAGCAATATTTACTCGCACAACATACATACAAATTAGGGCGGTCCAAAACAATTAAAGTCGGAATTTTAATGCTATCAACCTCTAGGATTATTCCGTTTACTATTATTTATTATTTTTAAATTAAAAAATTTTTAGAGGTCGCTCAACGCGCTCAAAGTTTTCCATGTATTTTATATGGGGAAAAACAACTTTTGGTAGAAATGGTATGGAATTCTTGACAATCAATATTTTTCGATCAGAAAACTGTAGTTCTCTTCAGAAGACTCCCAATAAGAATACCAAATTATTTATATAACCATTTTTTAAAACCTAAGATTTTTTATTTTTTCCTCCATTGCATTTTTTGACATTTTCTGGGGGTTTGGCGGACCTATAAAATATAGTTACTATAAAAAAATTTTTAAATAGGTAATTGGTTAATATTTTGGGTATCTTCTGAAGAAGAACAGAGTTTTGCCGATCGAAAAATAATGATTTTCAAGAATTCTGTACCATTTCTACGAAAATTGGTTTTTTTCCATATAAAATACATATATGGAAAACTTTGAGCGCTTTGACATTTTTGGACCACCCTAATACACATACTGCATACGCAAAAATTTAGTTTATCTTTGACACATAATTTATAATTTTTTCAAGGCATATTCAAGTAAACACTAGGCATAACTTGTAAGTTTTTATTCGAAATTTTACTTAGTTATCTAAAACTCTAACGAAATTCTAAATCATAAGGCAAATATATAAAAAGTACATATAATTTCCGAAAATCATTAATGTGCTTGCTCTCTTACATACTCGTACATATGTAGATAAATATGAGTGTATAATTTTGCACGCCTACAAAAATATTAGAAAACAACAGTATTGCAGTGCACTCAAACTGATAAGGGAACGCATAAAATAGTCAACAAAATAACGAAAGACCAAAGAAATTACCAAAACAAAACTCTTACAGCACGGCACGTACGCATGAATAGTTAAAGATATGTACGCATACAGAATATGCAGTTTGGCATGCGTATCTACTATGTCAATGTGTCTGTGCTACTACTTTGTTCTGCTGGCCGAAATTCTTGTTTGAATTTTTCTCTATGCCAGATAATGCATAGCTATGAGACTTTTGTGCAAAAATTTGCTGCATACAAGCATACATACATATGTACATACATATGTACATACATATATCTTTATGAGAGTGAGTATGCATATCTTCTGATTTGCACGTAGTACGTAAATGCCAAATAATTTTCGGACTCTGCTTGCGCGCTACTCCAACTAATGCACACAGGTAAATTTTCTTTTAGGAAGGGGGTAAGTCTCTGGAACTGCATAAAATGAAATGGTTGCTTACGAATTTATATGCAAATGTGGCTATGATGATGCATATATTACGCTCGTGTCTATAATTTTTTGTAGTATTTTACCTTTTTTTTGGATTCCCAAAATGGATATTGTTGTTCTTACCAAATACTGCATTTATACGAAAAAATAATAATTTCTTTTGCTACTTGAATACACAAAAATGGCATAACTTATTAGTCCTTGATTAAAATCGATATAGAAGCTTTTACCGTTGATTTTTCAGAATATTTTTGCGGCGAGTTGGTTTTCTTTGTTAAATAATATCGCAAGATATTACCACCGCAGCGCAGGACGGCCTTGTCACTCGAATGGTTGCATCAACAAACCCGAATCTGACCACCCACTTTTCTGCACTAGTGGGGCAAGCGATTCAGCCTTGAAGATCAACAACAGCTACCTCCTGCCTTCTACTGGCTCCTCGATTTTCCAGTTATAGGTTGGCAGGTCTCTTTTGCAGCTTTTGAAAATCTGCTCTATTCCTTCTGGCTCCGCTGGCGTGACCGGGATCGAAATCCGAGCTCCGGGTCTGCTAGAGATCTCATCCTTGCTGACAGCTTCGAGTTTGGCCCCCAGCCAGACTTAACCTACTTTTCTTATGGGCTAAGCTGGCTTATGGCACTCGCAGGCGATAAGCTTTGCTCTGACCTGGGACCAGCAGGAATCATGGCATAGGGGAGGAGGTCCGGGGTTATATTCCCGGACTTGGGGGTAGATATCGGCGATGGCTTCCTCAACCCACCTCAACTTCTCTTTAGGGATAGTCCCTTCCTCATCCCCACTGTCAATGATGGCCAATACCTCACCGCCACTCTTCGCAAACGTCGCTGAAATGGGGATAATTGTGGCTACCTCTTTTTGGTCTTTTGTCGACCCTATCCCCTACTTGTGCAGGAGAATGCTGCCTCTTTAGAGTAGCACCTGCTGGTTTTAACAAGCTGGATACTGCTCCCCTCGCCCATTTCACTGACCTGGCCGGCTCATCCGTAAGCTGCTCTACTGGCAAGTCCCCAATCAGAAACAGGACCCTAGAAGCCGCCTTTCTACCATAATAGGCCTGCTTTGAGTGGCGAACATGTGTAGCCAAACCCCCCTCACAGCCCCTTGACCCACAAAATCAACCTGTTTTGAGATGCAGGGTTTCTCTTCAGCAGCCACCCCTGCTTGGTGTGGGGTTTTATTGCCCTAGGTGGAGCTGTCTGTGCCACTGCAACCATCAAATTATTGAAAACCGGTCCGCCAGGGCATACTGCCCCCCTCCCCCCTGCTTCATGCGTCGCTCGTATTAGGACCTGTCCTGTAGCTTATGCCCCTTCTTCCTCCTAACAATAGCGGTCTGACCTCTTCGCTGGTCGGGGCTGAAGCATAAATCGAAGCGACCCCTGTCGGATTTTTGGAGGACCGTCCTCTTTTTTGATGTTGTTCAAGAAAATTTCACTCATAATTTTGGTCTCACGAGTATCGGGCAAAGGAGGTCCGCCAGCACAGTGGTCCGTGTTCGCAGGTAAGGCTAGATAGAGCCGTAGGCCGCCAGGTATCCGGAGCACTCCGTTCGAGACTGGGCTAGTTATTTGGGTCCCTAGCCAGACTGAACATCAGCACGGGTCGTCTAACACCTTGTTCCAACCTACGCCATAGTCATTCGGCAGTCGAAGGGACTGATTGATCTGCAGGGCACTGGGTAGCGACTTACATAACCGGAACTATTTCAATTGTGGATTTATGTGTTAAATGTACTTGATTTTTAGAAAAAAAAGTTATAAATATTTAATAAAGAAAAGAATAATAACCAAAACTGGTTAAAATGTCACTTAACTTAATCAGCTGACCACAAGTGTATGTATACTCATTTCATGGCAGAAATACAGTAGATGGATTGACAAAGCCCGTTAAGGGGCGATCGCCAACCCTCAAGATGTCGGCTAAAACGGTCGCCATTTATTGAGTTGCATATATAAAAGGAAAATCTAAAACTACACTATATTTAATTAAATATTTGCTGTCACCTACGTAAACAGACAATTTAAACTGGCCCACTCTTCAATCCCCACCACATTTCTCTTTCTATCAAATGAGTATTCCGCACTACTTTTTCCTAAAGGTTTAAAAAAAAAACTTAAATCTTATTAAAATAATAGCCAGATGTGGAGATGTGCAAACATCCACCCGGGCGCGCGGCGAACAACCCCGTAAACTCAGTTACACATAAATAAGTTTCTGCACCTTCAGCTACAGCTTTATCCATTTCAATTTGCTGTGGCTGACACCAAACTCCTTCCATCTTTTGACGGGACGCCTATTTGTTTTCTACTTCACAGATACGGTGCGTCGGTCAACATTTGCCATAAAAATTAAGGCTTAGAAGAGATTTACAAACAAGATGAATCGTAACAAAGGACAGCAGTAATGAAAAACACTAACAACAATAAATAGAGATGACCAAAAACTAATGGTTGCAACAAAGCTGCTGTGACAGATAATAATAAGTATGTATGTATATGGTATTCAAGCCACAATAGCTTTGGTGTTCTGGTATTCCAAAACATTTTTTTTTTTAAACATACATACATACATACTAATGTGAGGAACATAACATATGTATGTATGTACATAAATGTTTGTGTATTTGCTGAATGTGTGGCATCTCTTGAGCTGTTAGCTTACTTGTTGTTATTGTTTGCACTTTGAACACGCTTGTTGCTTAAATATGTAGTATTAGTTGCTATTGTTGTTATTTCTGTGGTAAATGGGACCAAAAAACCTATTTAGATTGTAATCAAAAATACTATTAACTTCACTAAGGACATAAAGAAGGCCAAAGTTACTTAAAGCTACCGGCTGAAGGTTCAACGAAAGAAGAAGTTACTTGTACCCTAAGTTAGATCAGCCGCGACAAAAGTATGCCGTCAGTAAGGCACACAGTGGCATATAGAAATGTTTTCACTCAAACACTTAAAAAACCAGACCCTCAACGCAAATTCCGCAGAGACCATATCAAGTCTGACCAACGCATTTAAGGGTGAAGTGAAAATAAACCTTTTCATCTAAAGCCAAAAGGAATTTAGCATAAGTCAGCGTGACCAATGCATTCGTTAGTGGATTCAAGCCGTAGGAAGGGAATATATGTAGCTGTTTTCAAAGTGTTACAAATAATAATGTTAACTTAATAAGAAGCGTTGCTCACTGGGGAGTTTATTTATTTTTTATGCTTTTTTGATTCTTGAAAATTGCTTAAAGGAGTTTAGATAGCCAAATGTGGCACACGCTGCGACCTGAAGATTACCGTTTCACACTCCAGTGGAGTAATTTCACCAAATGTTTTTGTCCTAAAGAAAAAGGGTTAAATTTTATGCATTCAATGAAAATATGAAGCAAACTAATGCTGCTAGCCTAATAAATTTTACAATAGCCGTCATCGATTCGCCAACATCTAGCAAGTGGCGAAACGAACGAACTCAATGAGGGGCAGCCAGTGATGGAAAAGTAGGCACAATAGTGCCATTTTTGGCAATTTCATTCACGGAGATACTTTCGGCACAATAATAAATTATAGAAATTTAGCATAATATGCCCGTATATGTACTATAACAAACAATCATATACTTATTACATTATAGATTCGAAAAGTGAAAATTAAAATCACTTAAAAATTTAACTAACAAAAATTAATCAATGTAAAGAAGAATAGAACTGTTCAAATGTCATACTGCTATTATTTTGCACGTAGCTATATGTGTAAACTTGTAGCTATTCGTATTTCAGTATTTTTCAACTTCATTATTAGAATATGGGGTTAATTTACTATGAGTTTATATAAGTCTACACTCTAAAAA
>NW_023458556.1:55321896-55364647 GCF_013731165.1 Rhagoletis pomonella | reverse complement strand
TTAGGAAAGCTTGAGAATTTACAAAAAGGCGATTCGCATAGTAAAAGTGGAATCCTGCTCCTATACTGAATTAATTAAAGAACATATTCCTTCCTGAAAAAGTAAGATTGAAGATGGACCAACAGTTCGAAGGAGACACTAGAGACCTTCTTCTTACTACTAATTTCCAGGTTGACAACTTAACCAGGCCTCAGCGGTGCGCAGAAATGGAGCGGCACGATCTATAAATATTAAGGGCAAAAAAATTTCCATACCATCCAATAATTTTTTTACGGATGGCTCTGAAATGAATGAAGGAATGAGAGCTGCTGAATTATATTGCTGAGCTGGGACAAATAATCTCCCGCAGCATTTTCAATGCCAAAAGTTCATGCCATTACACTGCAATATACTAGGCGGGGTACTTACGGAACATTGTCTAACATTATTTCCGTAACCCAACTTAAGAACAAACACAGAGCAAGAAGGACCCACCAATAGTCTCCATATGCGAGATCCAACGAATCAGTTAAACTTACCTAACCTACACCATACGATTAAAAATCAATTGGAAAGATATCGGAAAGAGGGAGCCTTTTCAAGCTGAACAACTTCGGCTTTGTTGCGGTTGTATTTTTTTGGTATGTAGCACTTTCGGTGCTATGCGATTTGGTAGCTAATTGCATATTACATGTTTTGCACAGGGGCGGACCCAGCAGCAGTTCTTGCGTGGGGAAATATTTTTTCAACATATATCGTGAATAACATACTAAAATAGCATGTACTGAAATAGACAAGGCACAAAATAAATGTTCAAAAAAGTGGAAAATTTTTGGAATTATATTTTAGAATTCTAAAAATTTTCAAGGTTTTGTACACAAGTACCATGAATAAAAGATTTGTTCGTAAATTTGTGATGTTTGACATCTTTACATTTTAGGATGGATTTCAGAATAAATAAAATTCTCAAAATTTTGGAATATACAAAAATTTTTAAAATCTCAATAATTGTTTTGTACATTTCAAAATATTCTCATTTTACAAAAATTTCTAGTATCTCCCAGATTTCGATAGTTTTTGAAATTTTGCAAATTATCCTAAAAATAAGAAATCTCAGGAAATTTAATAATTTCATAAAATTCAAATTTTTGGAATTTTTGTCATTTTCTAAATCTGCGAGAATATTCAAATTTGCTGTGACTTTTAACTATGTAAAATAGTACAAATTTGAAAATACAACAAAAAAAGTAAAAATTTAAAATTAATTTAAATTTATTTTTTTTCCCACAAAAATGTATATTATCGCTTTAAATTGATACTCATTCCAAAAGGGGTATTTGTACCTTAATGATAAAAAGAAAATTTTTCAATTCTCTCGGCACACGCACAACCCAGTTAATTGCACTGGTTTATTTTTAATATAGAGATCGGGGGCCAAGCAAAGAACTTATATTGCAGATGCTATAGGTGTCAAACGACAGACCTTCGAAAAATTAAAAACCTTAAATTTAAAAAATTTTTGAACTAATTTTTGGAAAATATATAGGTTTCCCCAATTAAACAATCGAGAAATCTGAGTTCGAGCCCTGGCGCAGCGGAATTCTTTTTTTCTTTTTTTTTAGTCTAAATTTTTTTTAATTTTTCCGATTATTTTAATGTTTTTAAGTGCAATTTAATTTTCCGAAACTTATTTTATATATTTTTTCCTTTTTTAAACTTATTTCTTTTTATTTAATTTTCTTTTATGGTTTGGTTATTTTATAACTTTTATTAATTTTTATGAACTTATTTTATTTTTAACTGGCTTCACACAAAGGAGGAAGGTTATCAATTAGCCGGAATGTTTTTTATGTATGTTACCGCATATCTTCGGACCAAGCTAACCTCACAGTCGATTTTGTTTTTGGCTAAAAAATTACTTGTTTCTATCCAATTTTTTTTTTAGTTTTTAAGTTAAGTTTTCTTTTAATTGTTTAGATTTTATTCTGTAGAAAAGAAAAGTATTGTTTTAATTCACTTAATATTTAGAAATTTATTTTATCTATTTTTTCTTTTTTAAATTTAATTTGTTGTTCTTTTGTTAATTTAATTTTTTTTTAATTTATAGATTTTAATTCTTTGTAAGAAAAAAATATTTTTTTATTTCATTTAGTTTTTTGGAACTAATTAAATTTTTTTTTAATTTTTGTTGTCTTTTTTTTTAATAAAAATATTTATATTCTTATTTAATTTTTGAGTGCTATTTCCTTCTTTTTTGATTAATTTTTTCTTTCCAATTTCACTTTCTTTTATTTACAAATTCTTATTGTTTAAAAAATATATGTATATATTTTTTTTATTTAATTTACTTTTTAAAAATATTAATGCTAAAAGGCGAACAGCATAACGCTAAGACCTCCGCGTTAGCAGATCTTTCAATTAGTTCTTCGAAAGACAGTAAAAGGCTTTCAATATAGTTGCCAGAATTGACAACTAACTTACGAAGGGTTTTTGTCTGTGGTGAGTTGAAAGACAGTTGCCAGAATTGCCCTGTAAATGCCCTGTAAATGCCCGATGGTCACCTATCGGAAAGACTTTTACTCAATCTTCTGGTTTTTCGCTCTGTTGCGTTTGAGTTTTGAGCAAGCTACCATCTCGAGCTTCAACTTCAATCCAACCTTTATTCATGAATCCCACATTCAATCTCTGTTTGTCTGAAAACTTACTTAGGCAACTTGTTAAACATTAAACTCTCAAGAGTTCTGAGCTTACTCCCTGCTGGCATGCAATGTTTTAAAGCTTGGTAGCGTGTATTATTTCTAGTAAGTGCGAAAATATTTTTTTTTGTTTTTCCTGTTTTTTTTTTGGTAAGTAACTTATTTGTTTGTTGTAAATCACGTCCGAGCATGAAACCAAATGAAAACACAAGAAAGTTTTGCAATTCCCATTGTCCCGTCTACAATGAGGGCGAAGTTTTTAAGCGTAAATTAAAGCAATATATGTATGTGCATACATATGCACGTTGTACATTCATAAAACCTCGAAGACACGTGAAATTTCTCTGCGCACATAAAGAAGCACGTAAAGGACGTGCGTGACATTCATGCATACATATACCATACATATGTACATACATATGTACATGATATATGTAAGCACTCGACAAATAGCCAGCTTTGATGCTAACAACGAAATGTAATTGTATAAAGCAACTGAAGTAGAGAATCGTGTTGGGCAACTATAAAAGTTTCGAAAAGTGTTTGTTTGTTTTTATGATATTTAGTTGTGGTTATTTGGTGCGTGTTTTGATGATATGTATGTTGTACACTGTGTGAGTGCATTCACATGGTTTGATTAGCAGCAATAAATGATAATAAAATATTGCGAAGAAAATAGCGAATGCGTGGCAAATCGGCAAAATAACTCAGCAAGCGATGGGTATCGTGATGCCAAAGGTCAAAGTACTAAACGGTAAACTTGAATAAAATAGCCTCTGAAGGAAATAGTTAAGTATGCCCTAGGCATGTCGAAAACTTTATCGAACCTTGAATGTGGAACCTCAAATGAAATAGTATTTCAGAACAAAAAAGCACAGCGTTCATAAGT
This sequence comes from Rhagoletis pomonella, assembly GCF_013731165.1. Taxonomy (NCBI): domain Eukaryota; kingdom Metazoa; phylum Arthropoda; class Insecta; order Diptera; family Tephritidae; genus Rhagoletis; species Rhagoletis pomonella. Next base: position 55,361,083 of record NW_023458556.1, on the reverse strand, counting down.
AGTAAGCAACGAACGCTGCAAATCAGCGCAGAGTAAATGGTGGCTTGTAAAAATGAAAATTGGAAGTAAGTAGAAAAAGTGCAATAAGCGCCAACAACATAATCCTACAACAATAAGCAAGTTTAGCGAATGCTTTAGCTTGGGGGTAGCGCCAAATTGAAAGAGTCTGAGTGGCCGACATTTCTTTTAGCATTCTTTCAACATTGAAAATAAAATAAATATACGCTTAAGAAAAATAGTTCCTTCCCACTTTAAATTGTTGCTGACAAAACTTTTTCTAGCTATCGCTTGCTTGTCGCTTGTCGCATTCTGCTCATCGCCAACCAAAGCTACCGGTTCTGGTTGCGCGGCATTGGCGTTGTCATCGTCTTCGTCGCGCTGCCTTACAGAGCAACACTGTGTAGCTTGGTACTTTGTAAGCAATGGCGTGGAAGCGTGTGGCAAGTGCAGCTGAAGAGCCAAGAAAAACACGATTAAAGGCGCGTAAATTGGGAAAAGGAAAAAAGGAAAATGTGAGCCCTTGTAGTAAGATTCGCAACGCAGAGCAGACGAACAATACATAGCAGCTAAATAAAAGTTTACATTTCTGATTGAGTTGCGATTGAAGGAGGTTAAATGTCGCTGCATAGTGCGCTAGATTGCGACGCTGTAGACGCTGGGAAGTGAAGAATGAAAAGTAAACATGAATATGAAAAGGAAATGGAAGTAGAAGCAGAATGTGGGCAATTGACTAAAATCGAAAGGGAAATTAGTTAGTAATGTTTTTTTGAAAAGCAAACTTTACAGCTACAGTGCAGTCAGTGGATAGGTATAGCTATTTTTATGGTGTTCGTTGGCTTCTATTATAACCCTGTAGTCAAATGTACTAGTTGTAAACTACCTCACAACTAGTATGACCCGCATGCCCAACTAGTCAGCCAACTATCTTTTTTCCATGCAATCAACTGGTATTTTTAACATAGGGATGTCCTACGAGATGGCAATTGTCAGATTTCGGTCAGAAATATACCAGTCTCATACTAGTTCAAAATAGACAGAAAAATACTAGTTCAATTATGGACCAAAACCACTACTTTGGGAGTCAAAAAATAAAATGAATTCATGAATATACAATAAAAAACTTTTCATTAAGTACACTTTGCCTTATATTTGCCAATAATTAGTGTTAAAATAAAAGCAAAAATAAATACATAAATATTTCAAACTTTCGAACATAAATTTTAATGCATTTTTCATTAAATATTATTAAAAGTAAAAGCTTTCAGGTACAATAAATACTATGTTTTTCATCTTTTTAAAAAATATTAAAAAATGCAAAAAAAACATTTTAGTTAAAAATAAAATAAATACTTTAGTTCGAACTATCATCACGAATGATCATTTTCGAGTAAACTTAAATAAAAATAAAAGTTTTCATTAAATTAAATTAAATTCATTAACTTTGCACATTTCAGTCCTTTGTTTTTTAGACTTTATAAAAGTAATAATTAACGCATAAAATTTGAGATTTGGATAAGAACAAAATAAATAAATAATTCATGCAGTTATTAAATATTTTTATTTTTTGTCTATAGTTTTGCTTGTTGATTGATAATTGAAATTAATCAAATGATTATATTAATAGTGTAATTAAAAAAAGCCCAAAATAATTGCAAATGATCAAAAATAACAAAATATAGATGTAATTAAAATAAACGAATTAATAAAAAAAATTGTGTTTAAGTAATTAATGATTAATCATTAGAAATGTGCTAATATCGGTATTTAATCATTAAACGGTTATCCAAAAAAACATGCTTTAATTAATGATCATTATGAATATTAATCATTATTTAACAGGTATGGTAAAATTGCGAGTACGTACTCGCTTTAACGGTTTACAATATACCCCAATAAAAGTTACAATATTTTGTGTACTCTATTTTATTAAACTGTCGAAGCCAAATAAAACAGGGCATGAATAAATCGTATTGTACTTGGTACAAGTCTGGTCATTTTCGAACTAGTTCGGTTTCAGTCAGGAAATTCTAGTTGTAAACTAGTATTTTTCCTGACTAGTTTGGGGTTTCACTGCAGGGAATCTAATCGCTAATGTTTAGATTTTTTCATGAAGTTTAAAAACCTTTTACTAGTTTTCCATAAAGGTTGAGCCTTATTCCGAAAATTTGATCAAAAATAGCCGCAATAGATTTTTGCGCGAAGGGGCTAAGCGGAGAATTTTACTAAGATTCAACGAGCAAAACAATTTGCTTGTGGATTGATTATTATAAATTCATCGAATGTCAATATGTACATATATGTATGCAAATGATGTATATTTCTTGGTGTATTGAATGATTCTTAGTAAAATTCTCTATTGAACATGTTTTAAAACATTTTTGAACTTTAACTGTCATTTTTAATTAACCTCTTTAAAAGACCTCAATGAGAGGATTAACCCTAAAGGGTTAAATTTTGTTGACGAAAGTACTGCTCCATTACTATAACTACATATCGTCCCCTCAATATAACAATAGCGTATAATTTTTTTTGGGTTTTGAGAAAATCGAGTTTAAAGTTTTTGTTTTTTTTTTGTTTGAAGGAAATTTTTGAACAAAAAATTATACACCATTTTTTCCAATGACATTTTGACCCACTTTGTGGAAGTAGAATTTGACGAAATTTTGACCAGACATAGAATCAATGATGGAGATTCTAAATATGCAATAAAAAAATAATGGCGTATGAGCACATACGCTATTGTTATATTGAGGGGACGATATCGTCACCTGAAAAGAAAAATAACGTAGCAACATCGCCACTGAAACACAAAAAGTCGTAACTTATAAAAAATTTAAAATTCACTTTTTGATTGCTATTATGGATTTCATCGAATTACAACACCTCACATCGTTTTATGAAAAAAAAAAATTTTTGTCACGACTTTTTCCGTTTCAGTGACGATGTTGTTCATGGCGTATGAGTAACATTCTTTTCTGCTTATTTTTATTTTTAACCAACTTCCAAAAAAGGATAACATTTCGTCGGAATATTTCTTCTTTTTACCCGACTTCCAAAAAAAGAGGAGGTTATCAGTTCGTCGGAATATTTTTTTTGTTTGTTTTTTTTGTTTATGTATAACTTTGGCCCACGTCAACAGATTTCGATAATTCTTTTTGCATCGGAAATGTAGTGTCGCACAGGTGGTCCCATACTAATCTGGTTTAGATCCGATCATTGGATCATGAAATATATATATATATATATATTTTTTTTTTTTATGAAAATTGAGGTCAGTTTGGTTTTTTGCTTAAAAATTACTTGTTTTTATTTTCCCATCGATTTTCTTCATTAGTAGCTTGATTTTTTCATCCAAATAGGCTTTAACCCCCATTAAAAAAAGTTACACGGAATCTGTTATTTTTAAATTTTTGCTCTGTTAAAATTTGACTTCTTTTCAATTTTTCCATAAAAAATTACTAATTAATTTCTCAGAAACCGTTATGCTTATCGATAAGTGATATACACATGATTTATAGAGAATTTTTCCACTTTAATTAGCCGTTTTTTGATATTAAATTTGCTAAATTAGTTCGCAAGATATACATACGTGAGTAATTGGAACCACTTTTTTTTAAGCAAATTGAAAATATCTCGAAAATTTATCCACAGAAAAAAATTTACTCTATTTTTGAAATCAGCCGGCGCTTCTACATGCTAATTGGATGCGGCCATCAGTGGAACAAACAAAAAAACACACAAATTTTCAGTGTCATCTAAGGACAGAATTAGACATGCCATTTGCATCGAGGTTGAACTACATATAGGAAGTTGTTTTATGTTTTGTTGTGTTTGGAAGATCCAAGGTGACCTTCCGTACTTTATTTCAAAGTACAGTTCTTTTTCTTGAGGGTATGTGCTTTGATTTTATTTATTTTAAAAATCTATATTTTGACATTTATTTCAACACTTGTTCTTTAAAAGTACTTTTTTTGATACGATATCAGATATTACTGCATTTCTTTTATTACAGCCTGGTAGATACAAATACTGAAGAAAATCAGATTACGTCACCGTATTTAGGAAAAGCCAGTACGGTGACCGAGAAAATGCTTTACCTTATCCTTGTTCCTGCAACTGCGGTAGAAATCACTAGAGGGAGGCCTCTACGCTCTTCGTGTATTTCCATTGGACAGTGTCCGTTGGTAAAACCAATCAGATCTGATCCATATATAGTTCGTTTGAAAATAGTTTGCATGAGGGCATTTAGGGCCAAACTAAACGACCATTGATTAGTTCCCTTCTGTGCTAGACCATTCGCAATGCTCTTCCCAGTAATAACTTTGTGCCCGGGAACCGGGACTACATACATTGCTTGTGCATTCTTTGAAACGAAATATTAATTTATCTGTCTTTAGTAGATAAATTTAGTGACCAAAGCATTCTCTGCTAAGGAAGACCTAGCATTACTAGCGTTACTGTCAAAACGAGGCTAAAGCGAACGCAGCGCAACAGTTCTATGTAGATGTGCCTTAATTCTAAGTATTTATTTGGAATCGGGTTCCGATAAAGCTCGTATAATATGAATACGCAATGAAAACTTGAATGATTTTTTATTTCTAAAATATGGTCACCGTAGGCATACTAGAACATCAGATATATTCGTCTTTTTCGTTTCCTTTAATCCCAGGCCGGAAATATAGCTGGAACTCGGATTATTGTTTCGCTATAACGCGTACAACATACAAAAGAGCGCTCTGGCTTTACTTAGCTTCTTCGTCAGTGCCGCCACCGGGGAAACTTCGCTGCCTGTTTTTTTATGTGAAATTTGTGACAGTGTTCGAGGAAAAATATTTTAAATTTTACAGGCAGCTTTCTAGCCCTCAGCGGTATGAGAACTTCAGCCGTTAGCCCATAGAGTATTCATTCACAAAAAGCCTTTTAATCTCCAAAGCCACAGCAAGCCTCGAGCGACCAAACATGTTATACTCGTCAACTGAATCCGCAGTGGGTGTCGAGAAAAGTCTTTGCCCTTACCGATGTTGGAACCACGTATCGTGCATTTCTTTCATTAGCTACTTCGTCTGCTTCCCCCATCTAAATGAAAGATATATAAGAAAGCTAAATATAAACATATGTAAAAAGGATATCTTTCTGTGACTCATATCTAGTCTGCGTTTACAACAAAATGCTTATTACTAAGGATTTATTATTAAAATTCATTGCAGATACTCAAATAGATTGGCAATACCTTTTAAGCATCAGTTTATTTTATAGCTAAAATCTTACAAATTTCTTTCGATTTTTGGCGTACAGTACTCGTTTAGTTATTTGCCTTAATAAATGAATCCAATACTCATAATTTTTAAGATACATGTATGCAAATTAAGAAATAAAATCCCTCCATACTCTTATTAAGCAACCAATATTTAATATCTACAGATTTCACGTCAGCGCAGAGTGAGGAAAAAGAACTCCAAAAATATTTGATGAAAAAGAGCCATCACACCGTATCGATGTGTGTAAGTATACCAGCAGAGAAGCTCTGTTAAACTGGTCCATATATGTATGCCCTTACAATCACATACAAATATTTCGCGATAAAAATACGTGCACATAAATAATGGCATAAAATAAGACATTCTTTCTCCGTTCCACAGTTGGCTGCCTTTGTTTAATGGCGTCAAGCGAAGCGCGTAATAAAATTGTAAAAGCAGTAAGCAGGCGACGAACGCTTCCCTCATATGCATGTGTATGTACATATGTATGTATGTGCGCACGCATGCATACCGTGAACCAACGCAATCACGGGAGCACTCACTCACACACGCCAATCTGCTGCCGCTTTTCGCCGCGCACTGTGCTTTGAGATGCAAATAACAAGTTAATATGTAGGTAATCTGTCGACGAATGCACAGCAGGGAGCAGAGGTTCTTCCATCCGCACGGCAACGCCAAACGCAAAAGTCACTCATACGCCCCAACATCCAAGCACTTTTGTCGAGTGTTCGCTTTGCCAAAGCCAAGAAGAAAGCGCATAAGTACTCCTATGTAAGTGGGTAAGTATGCACGCATACACGGCCCATTAAAGTCGCATTTTGTGGCTCTGTCACACAGATCAAGTTTAGCGCCGAGCGCAAAATGGTAAATTGAAATTGATAGAGGGCACTTTGGGTTTCGTCAAAGCTCTTGCAACGTGCGGTGCACATGTTAAGCAGGCTTATGAGTTGTTGTTGTTGCCAATGAAAGTTGATTAAAATGGCATGAAAAAGGGTATTATTCATTTTATAGACATTTAAACTTTTCATTTTCAATTAAAATTTACTTTACAGTGCAGATATCTGTGCAGCTAGAAGGTTATGTGCAATCCAATCTAGCGGCATGAGTGAGTAAGTACATATTTATTAGGCTGCCTTTGTAAATACTATATGGAGGTTTTCAAGGGCTTAAATGTGTTAAGACGCGTAAGTTTCTTACATAAATGTTAAGTGTGTTAAGCTGTTAATTGCTTATAAGTATACAAAAGGATAATTATTTATTCAATTACGTATACCAAATATGTATATGCAAGAGTTAGACTTTTTCAGCTATGTACATTCAAAAAATTATTTAAGAGCTTGTATATTTGTAGCAAGATCGATTCATGTCTACCTTCCCGGAACATTTACATATATTAAGGCCAGTCAGAGTGAGAAGTCAATCTGGCAAATGTGGCTTTATCTTTAGCAGAGACAAAGTACGATGATTGGTTATATAGTCCTTCGAACCATTCAAAGCTGGCAGTTGGTGATGGGGTATTTTCAGCGCTAATTCTGAGAAGCATTGATATTGATGATATCACTGATCCACTGGTCTTTCTATTGGGAATACGTACTTGACGTCTTATTTATTCCTGTATAGGAAAATCGTCCCCATGACTTAGTGAAACAGTCTTATTAATTTAACTTCCATCTCTCACCCTCCGCGAAATACTTACGGACGTAGTGCGCCACCGTAGTGCGCTTGTGGCCACCTGTAGGGTATCTGGAATCTTTAGGTGGTTGCTCTATTACCAGGATAGCAGATGAGGTTGGCGTTCTCCGCACCGACTAAATTTATTGCCAACGAAACAGCTATTGTGCCCCGTTAAATTCGACAGTATTTCAAATAAGGTCCTGCAATGGAATTCCTTAATCAGCAGAAGCACAGAGAAGAGAACAGTCAATCGAGAGGCGAAGTAGCTTGGGTTAAGCTGGAGGGGGCTCGGAGCTATTCCGCTGTTCTTGTACAAGTTTAGAAGACCCTTAATAAGCAAAAAAAACTAAAGTTTCCCTCTTGACAAACTCACAGTAAATACACCCATAAAAGTTTACTTAAATTGATATAGAAAGAATTTATTTAACTAGTTATAAAGTACATTGTTCTTTGTTTATTCTAAATAGTCTGTAAGAAAATTATTTTATATTTTCAAGACTAACTTATTAAATAAATAAGTAAATAAATAAAACGTCGCTGGAAGATTTATTGGTCGGACTAAGGATTTCAACTCTAAGCTAATACAAATGCTATACCGTTCGATTGTCGTTTATTCCTCTGTAGTTGGATGGCTAAACATTTTTACGTGAAACTTTTAATTAAATTTGCTCTCTTTTCCATTATCATTGAGAACCTGTTCCAGCGCGTCTCTACAATTGCTTCTGCGATGGGCTCTACTCCATATTTTTGTTCAAACAGCAGCAGCCTTGACAGAAAGGTGCGGGTGTTTATCGACCCGGCAATAGACTTACTGCTGCAATGAGCAGATTCCGCACAGTCGTTCAGTCCGGGGTGCCAACAATCTGGACCTGTGCCGCCAACCAAGCGGTCCTCAGGGCTCCTAGGCTCAGCTCTTGGTAGAGGAAAATACAGTGACATTGTGCTGGATAACTCAATCTCAGCGGATGGTCGTCGCAGATATGAAATTGGGGAAACTCGAAAACCTACTTGTGGAGCGCGTATACATATGTAACTCGAAGTGACTTCGAGTAGCTTGGAGAACAAACCTAATGAATGGATGTTTTTGAAAATTTTAATTCATGGAAAAAGTGTATCAAATGTCGCTTGAGTTTCAAATTTCAGCTGTGTGCTAAGCCTATCAGTTTTTCTAATTCACTGAATTTTCAAGGTTTAAAATTATGTACGTAATTTTCAATTTTTACTTTTTTTGTTGTATTTTCGAATTTGTATTATTTTACACAGTCAAAAGGAAGTTTGAAAATTTTCACAGGTTTAGAAAGCAACACTAATTTCAAAATTTTTAGATTTATAAAATTATTGAATTTCTTGAGATATTTTATTTTTAGGATAATTTCCAAAATTTCAAAAGCTATCGAAGCCCGGGAGATTCTATAAAATTTGGTAAAATGAGAATATTTTGAAATGTACAAATTTATTGAGATTTTAGAAATTTTTATATTTTCCACGTTTTGAGAATTTTATTTATTCTAAAATCCATCCTAAAATTCAAAAGTGTGAAACATCAGAAATTGTCGAAAAATTCCTATGTTCATGGTACTTGTATATAAAAAGTAAAAAATTCTTAGAATTCTAAAATACATTGACATTTTTGAAAAACTCAAAAATTTTTCCACTTTTCTGAACTTTTCCAAAATTTTGTATTGATATAACAAAGTTTGAGAATTAGACATTTTTGGAAAATTTTGAAAACATCAACGTCCAAACATTTTTTGAATTTTCAAGAATTACGAAAATTTTTATATTTTCAAAAACGACGAAATATGAAAATGTTTTCAAAATTCGAAAACTTTTAATTTCGTTTGATCAGTTTTATATATTCGACACATTTACTCAGAAAAAATTTGTTAGAATTCCTACAATTCTCAAACGTTTTGAAAAATAAAAAATTTCTAGAAATCTAGTAGTTATCATTATTTTAAATTGCGGTAGTTTTTAAATTCATATACACAATATAAGTTGAAAAACAGAACTGTGCATGTGCACTTGTAATTACGAGCAATATTTACTCGCACAACATACATACACATTAGGGCGGTCCAAAACAAGTAAAGTCGGAATTTTAATGCTCTCAACCTCTAGGATTATTCCGTTTACTATTATTTATTATTTTGAAATTAAAAGTTTTTTAGAGGTCGCTCAAAGCGCTCAAAGTTTTCCATGTGTTTTATATGGAGGAAAAAACAACTTTTCGTAGAAATGGTATGGAATTCTTGAAAATCAATTTTTTTCGATCAGAAAACTGTAGTTCTCTTCAGAAGACTCCCAATAACAATACCCAATTTTTTATTTAACCATTTTTTAAAACCTAAGATTTTTTATTTTTTCCTCCATTGCATTTTTTGAAATTTTCTGGGGGTTTGGCGGACCTATAAAATATAGTTACTATAAAAAAAAATGGTTAAATAGATAATTGGTTAATATTTTGGGTATCTTCTAAAGAAGAACAGAGTTTTGCCGATCGAAAATAATGATTTTCAAGAATTCTATACCATTTCTAAGAAAATTGTTTTTTTCCCATATAAAATACATATATGGAAAACTTAGAGCGCTTTGTGCGACCTCTAAATATATTTTGATTTCAAAATAAAAATAGGGGTATATATTTTTCGGTATAGAACAATCCTAGGGGGTGAGAGCATTAAAATTCCCACTTTACTTTTTAACCTGCATTTTTGGACCACCCTAATACACATACTGCATACGCAAAAATTTAGTTTATCTTTGACACATAATTTATAATTTTTTCAAAGCATATTCAAGTAAACAAAAGGCATAACTTATAAGTTTTTATTCGAAATTTTACTTAGTTATCTAAAACTCCAACGAAATTCTGAGGCATAAGGCAAATATATAAAAAGTACATATAATTTCCGAAAATCATTAATGTGCTTGCTCTCTTACATACTCGTACATAGATACATATGAGTGTATAAAAATATTAGAAAACAACAGTATTGCAGTGCACTCAAACTGATAACGGAACGCATAAAATAGTCAACAAAATAACGAAAGACCAAAGAAATTACCAAAACAAAACTCTCACAGCACGGCACGTACGCATGAATAGTTAAAGATATGTACGCATACCAAAATATGCAGTTTGGCATGCGTACTATGTCAATGTGTCTGTGGTCCTTTGTTCTGCTGGCCGAAATTCTTGTTTGAATTTTTCTCTATGCCAGATAATGCATAGCTATGAGACTTTTGTGCAAAAATTTACTGCATACAAACATACATATGTACATACATATATCTTTATGAGAGTGAGTATGCATATCTTCTGATTTGCACGTAGTACGTAAATGCCAAATAATTTTCGGACTCTGTTTGCGCTACTCCAACTAATGCACACAGGTAAATTTTCTATTAGGAAGGGGGTAAGTCTCTGGAACTGCATAAAATGAAATGGTTGCTTACGAATTTATATGCAAATGTGACTATGATGATGCATATATTACGCTCGTGTCTATAATTTTTTGTAGTATTTTACCTTTTTTTTTTGGGTTTCAAAAATGGATATTGTTGTTCTTACCAAATACTGCATTTATACGAAAAAATAATAATTTCTTTTGCTACTTAAATTTTTTAATACACAAAAATGGCATAACTTTATCAGTCCTTGATTAAAAACGTTATAGCAGCTTATACCGTTGATTTTTCACAATATTTTTGCGGCGAGTTGGTTTTCTTTGTTGAATAATATCGCAAGATATTACCACCGCAACACAGGACGGCCTTGTCACTCGAATGGTTGCATCAGCAAACCCGAATCTGACCACCCACTTTTCTGCACTAGTGGGGCAAGCGATTCAGCCTTGAAGATCAACAACAGCTACCTCCTGCCTTCTACTGGCTCCTCGATTTTCCAGTTTTAGGATGGCAGGTCTCTTTTTCAGCTTTTGAAAATCTGCTCTATTCCTTTTGGTTCCGCTGGCTTGACCGGGATCCAAATCTGAGATCTCATCCTTGCTGACAGCTTCGAGTTTGGCCCCCAGCCAGACTTAACCTACTTTTCTTACGGGCTAAGCTGACCTATGGTACTCGCAGGCGATGAGCTTTGCTCTGACCTGGGACCAGCAGGAATCATGGCATAGGGGAGGAGGTCCGGGGTTATATTCCCGGACTTGGGGGCAGATATCGGCGATCGCTTCCTCAAGCCACCTCAACTTCTCTTTAGAGATAGTCCCTTCCTCCTCCCCTCTGTCAATGATGGCCAATACCTCACCGCCACTCTTAACAACGTCGCTGAAATGGGGATAATTGTGGCCACCTCCTTTTGGTATTTCGTCGACCCTATCCGCTACTTGCTCAGGAGAATGCTGACTCTTTAGAGTAGCACCTGCCGGTTTTAACAAGCTGGATACTACTCTCCTCGCCTATTTCACCGACCTGGCCTGCTCATCCGTAAGCTGCTCTACTGGCAAGTTCCCAATCATAAAGAGGACCCTAGAAGCCGCCTTTCTATCATAATAGTCCTGCTTTGAGGGGCGAACGTGTGTAGCCAAACCCCCCTCACATCCCCTTGACCCACAAAATCAACCTGTTTTGAGATGCAGGGTTTCTCTTCAGCAGCCACCCCCGCTTGGTGTGGGGTTTTATTGCCATAGGTGGAGCTGTCTGTGCCACTGCAACCATCAAATTATTGAAGACCGGCCCGCCAGGGCATACTGCCCCCCTCCCCCCTGCTTCATTCGTCGCTCGTATTAGGACCTGTCCTAGAGCTTATGCCCCTTCTACCTCCTAAAAATAGCGGTCTGACACCTTCGCTGGTCGAAGCTGAAGCATAAATCGAAGCGACCCCTGTCGGATTTTTGGAGGACCGTCCTCTTTTTTGATGTTGTTCAAGAAAATTTCACTCATAATTTTGGTCCCACGAGTATCGGGCAACGGAGGTCCGCCAGCACAGTGGTCCGTGTGTGCAGGTAAGGCTGGATAGAGCCGTAGGCCGCCAGTTATCCGGAGCACTCCGTTCGAGACTGGGCTAGTTATTTGGTTTCCTAGCCAGACTGAACATCAGAACGGGTCGTCTAACACCTTGTTCCAACCTACGCCATAGTCATTCGGCAGTCGAAGGAACTGATTGATCTGCAGGGCGCTGGGCAGCGACCGAACCATAATTATAACTATAGACAACAAAAGGTTGTATAAATCCAAGATATCAAATAACCCGCATTTAGTTCTTTATAAAAACAAAACAAAATTGTGTTATGGAAAGAAACAGAAAATTTTTTTATTACTTGTTTCAGATAAGTAAGTATGCATATACCCTTGTGCCCAGCTGATTAAGTTACTTGACATTTTGACCAGGTTTGGCTATTTTTCTTTTAACTATTTAATGTTTATATTTTTTTTATAAAAGTTTAGCAATTTACATAACCAGAACCATTTAATGGTCCATAACCGAAACTGATCAAAATGTCACTTAACTTAATCAGCTGACCACCAGTATATGTATACTCATTTCTTGGCAGAAATACAGTAGAAGGATTGACAAAGCCCGTTAAGGGGCAATCGCCCACACTCAAGTTGTCGGCTAAAATGGTCGCCATTTATTGAGTTGCATATATAAAAGGAAAATCTAAAACTACAATATATTTAATTAAATATTTGCTGTCACCTACGTAAACAGGCAATTTAAACTGGCCCACTCTTCAATCCCCACCATATTTCTCTTTTCTAAAGGTTTAAAAAAAACTTAAATCTTATTATAATAATAGTCAGATGTGGAGATGTGCAAACATCCACCCGGGCGCGGAGAACAACCCCGTAAACTCAGTTACACATAAATAAGTTTCTGCACCTTCAGCTACAGCTTTATCCATTTCAATTTGCTGTGGCTGACACCAAACTCCTTCCATCTTTTGACGGGACGCCTATTTGTTTTCTACTTCACAGATACGATACGGTGCGTCGGTCAACCTTTGCCATAAAAATTAAGGCTTAGAAGAGATTTACAAACAAGATGAATCGTAACAAAGGACAGCAGTAATGAAAAACACTAACAACAATAAATAGAGATGACCAAAAACTAATGGTGGCAACAAAGCTGCTGTGACAGATAATAATAAGTATGTATGTATATGGTATTCAAGCCACAATAGATTTGGTGTTCTGGTATTCCAAAGCATTTTTTTTTTAACATACATACATACATACTAAGGTGAGGAACATAACATATGTACAAATGTACATAAATGTTTGTGTATTTGCTGAATGTGTGGCATCTCTTGAGCTGTTGGCTTACTTGTTGTTATTGTTTGCACTTTGAACACGCTTGTTGCTTAAATACCCTGCAAAAATCGCGTCTACTCCATGCATGCATGTAAAGAGTACTCCCTAAGGGTCAACGAGTACTCCAAAATTAACCACATTTCATATAAAAAATGTGGTCCAATTAACATTGCGATGTCCTAGGGCAGGACTATATACTCCTGCTTTGCATGACATGAGACTACCACAAAACTACTCCTAGGGATTACTCCATGGAATATTTACAGAGGAATAGTTTCGAAAGTACTCCAAGACAATACTCTAAAAATTACTTGTGGGCGAGTACTTTAAAAACTACTCTTATGTCTTTACTCCATGGAGCACTTACATAAGAGTAGTTTCGAAACTACTCTTAAGCATTACTCCATAGACTACCCTCGGGAGAGTACTTTCGAGACTACACTAAGGCATTAGTTCATGGAGCATCTACAGAGGATTAGATTTAAAACTACCTTTTGATTTTGAATACAAACCGCTTTAAAACAAAAAACATTGAAACATATATTTATATCAAAAACTTAATTTTCTTTATTCATGCTAATACATACATATGTGAATACGTATACCGGAAACGAAAAATATAAATTGTAAGGCTTTTCACTTAATATATAGTTTTTTGACAAATATTATTATTTCTTTAAGAATCTTTGTACTAATACTTATTCAGGTATCTAATAAAATAACATATTTAACTTTGCAAAAGTACATATTTTCTCACTTGGAAATTTAATTCTTTTGTTCCACTTTGTTATTATTAAACGCATACTTAAAATTATTTTTAAATTAAAAATATCACATTTCCATTTTTAAAATAAATAAAAATTCATTATAATGAGATCAGGGATATGTATTACTTAAAACTAGATGAGGAAGTTTGTATTTATCCCTATTACTTACTAGTTAAATAAAAAGTTCGCTACGTTAAAAAAAAAATCATCTTTAAATATATTAAAAAATTAAAATAACTCCATCTACTTATAACTATATTTACGTATGTACATGCACATGTACATACGGAGCTTAAATTTAATTTACTATTTTTTTCTTTTGGTTGGATACGTGACGAAAGTGGCGTTTTTTCACTGTTTGAAGTGCGATTCGCAATTCCTTTTCTGCATTGGGAGAAGTGTGACTTACTGCAGCTGAAACAAATATATTTATATCTTATAAATCTTTATAAATATATAGTTTAGTTGAATTAAATTCACTGGTTTTTTGGTACCACTTTTGTTAATCATTATAAATATTGTGAAAAAATGAAATATTTAAGTAAATGGGACCTTATGAGTTATAATGTTTACAATTTTCGAGATCAAATATAGTATAACGAAATTTGCTCTCTTACGTAACCCCAAAGAACATAGTTTATTTACGTATATAATCTATCTACTTTTCTATCAAATTAAAAATTCTTGTAATAGGGAATTTACATGATTCAACTTCCACAGGCGATTAGTTGAATCAAAAGTTGAACGAAATTAGGCAGCCGACAACTTCAGGCCTCATATAAATTCCCTATAACTCTCACAATGTGGCAACAGCGAAATTCGATTATTCTATCGAGCAATTGTATAATCGTTCATCTTAACTTGCCATTTGTGTTCTGTCATTTACATTGTTTTGAATTGTCTTGCGCCAAATAAACTATTGTTAGCTAAAGAAAGTAAGCATACGACTTTTAAAATAAAAGAACAGATATGTATTAATTAAACTGAACAAGGAAAACAGAAGTGTAAAGTGCGGCAAAGTGAATTAAACATACATATGTACTTCTAATGTACTGTGTGAAAGTGAAATATTCTTTTGTTAGTTGGCGGAGGGGCGAGGGCATGGCTCCTGATAAATCACTCACTAAAAAGAGTGCAGTTCAAACTTTATTAAAAAGTTATACATAACCCTCGGACCATTCCACAAACCACAGGGGAACCATTTCAAAAATGGCCATTTACAGAGGTAACTAGCACTTCGTACTGAAATAACCCAATTTACACAAGCAGATACGTTTTTGAAAGAATTAAATTTTCATTCATTTAAGGCAGATATTTATTCTCAATCTTCACTATATATTAATATATTGTATTATATATAGTGCATATTTACATTATATTTGACAGCTCAACTGCGCCGTTTAATTTTTATGCAAATGCGCAGACATTTTTGTAGTGATTTTATTGAATAAATTGCCGTTAATTAGTTTAAAGCAAAGCAATGTGAGTAATAACTAATAGTTTGTGAACGTGAACATAAAAATAGATTGATTAACTTGCTGTTTTGAAGCAAAATTAAAAGGTAATAGGGGAACCCCCAAAATTTGTGTTAAAATTTAGTGTTTGATTTAAAATAAAATAAGCTATTTTGTACAAAAAGTAATAACCATATTTATCGTTAAATGTGGCACTAAACGGAAGTTCTTTTAATTATGATTCCACAACAATTTTATTAGTGATACTTAAACGAGGAAAATGATAAATACTGAACTTACGTTAACATATTTAAATGCTTACCTAAAACAATTTTAAATATATTTTGCTTGCTCCTAAGACTTTTTTTCCCGAAGTTTCCGTCCGTGTTATAAATCATGCACACTTCTCGAGAAAATATGCGTTCTAAGTTTTTAGGCGCACTTCCATCAAGTAAATATTTTACGGCAGATACCTAAAAAGAAAAAAAAATGGACAGTAATATTTTATGCAAGATATACAAGATTTATAATTAGTAATTACATATTTTTCCTCATTAATTTCATTTATTTCAGCTTCCATCTTTTGAAGATCTTCTTCTGTTTTAAGCGGAAATGCTGTTGTTATGGCAGTTACGTCTTGGCGAGTTTTATTAAATGCTTGCAACTGAACTTTCTGATCGGCCATCATTTCCACTATAACCTTGTTTTGATTTTCTGTTGTTGCTGTAAAAAGTAAAAAAAAAAATACAATATTGCTAATAGCTTTATTCTTAAAAACTTGTTTTTAAAAAAGAGCTAACGATATATTAACAATTCGTATTAAAATCACCTTGCAATTTCGAAAGGTTTTCTCTTAAAATTGTTTGATCGGCCATCATTTCAGTGATTAATTGGTTTTGTCTTTCAATCATTTCTACAATATATAACAAAAAATATTATTACTTGACGTATTTAGGTATTAAATACATTTTTAGTAGCCTACCTTTGAACTGGATACATTGATGACATGGGGCTTTCGTGATACGATCTGAAAAATAAAATGATTACCTTGAGAATTGTATCTATTTAAATAATCAAACATTCTGACTACTCTTTTATACTCACAATTTTTTAGTACGTTTCCTACAAAAGCATTCGATCTCTGAAGTTTTCCCGGTTCGTTCTCCATATTTATATTATTTTTTGTACTGGTGTTTGTATCTGTATTTTATTTTGTATGTATTTATTATATTTTAGTTTTACTTTTAAGTGCACTCATGTAAAATTGGCATTAAAATCACTTTACTTTCATATGGCAGCGACAGAAGTTTGCAGCTAATTCTATCTGTATTATATATTTCCTCTGTTTCTTCTAGTATATTATCGGCAGTACAAATGCCTAGTGCCGATATTGAATCTAATGGCTCTTCAAAAAATGGAAGGATATTATTGAAACGGCGCCCTATTACTATGGTTTCACTATTTTCTTCACGTTTGAATCCAATAATTTTAAAAGGTATATAGGGCATTAAAAGGCATACATTATTCGGAGCTGTTACACTTAGGGAATATTCGTTAGTTGAGTAGCTATAAATGATGAAATTTTTTTCTCTAACCCCTACAAGTTTTTGTTCCTCTATTAAATTTGTATGAAAATTTCTTTTGTACAATTGCTGCAAAATATCAGTGGGCTTGCGCACATCTTTTTTAATCAATTGTAAGTGGTTTTCGAACTCGTATGCAGAGAAGTTATATAGCATACCATGCTGCCTGACACAAGCACATAGGTGAAGCAAACTGTGAACATTGTATGTTACACTTTGTGGTCCAAAAACTGCTCCAAAGTTATGGACGAAATGCTTTAATAACCCTTCTGCTATTGCGATGTTATTTTGGAAATTTTTTGGGCATGACAATAACCTTATTGCGCAATGTAGGAGCAGAAATGCAAAGTAAAAATCATCACCAACATTATTTTTTAAAACTAAAACACCTGTGTACAGTAAAAATTGGCGAAATTCTGTAGCTTTCCAGTTGGCAAGTTCCTCCAAACCACGGGGCAATCTTGCAAATTCTTTGGTAATATTTTTTTTTAATGAAATCAATAATTTAGATATATTTAACTTGCTCGAGTTTGAAATTTTTTCGTTTACTTTATTTTTAAAAAGTTTGCTTAGCATTTTTCTGGTTACACCCAAATCAATGACATGCATGGGATCTAAAGGGACTTGGCGGATCATTTTTAAATTTATTTCTTCGAAAGGTGTCTTGGTTTTAAGGAAACGTGGTTGATGTTGATTTTTAAATTTTCTTTCGGCGAAATCATCGTCGCCTATAACTTCGGCGATTTCTGTGCTGTAAGTTAAAACATTATGTATTTTTTTTGCAACTTGTGTGCATTTCGAACAACCATGTGCTGAAGAATGGTGAGCGATACCACAAGCAAACGACTTCGCTGGTGCGTCACAAATTACCGCCCGTATCTTAAATGAGATTTCTTTGCCATTGACTGCTATACCATTTTGCTGTAAATCTAAAATTTCTTGGACAAATTGGTTTAAAAACTCGCTAACATCATTAGGTTTTTGCTTCCCAACATAGATACCAGCAGGAAAAACCTTTATGTTTTTAATATTAACTACTCTAACTAGTATCGGCCAAAGCTGCATATTTGAGCTCTTAAAGATCGGCAAACCATCAATATTAATATCACAAATAATTTCAACGAAATTTTCTAAAATATGTGCCGCCTTCATTAAACCTTGCTTTATACCGAAATGTGCATATTGGCCAGGTTGCACAGCCACTACATTTACTCTTGAAGTACTTTTTTCCAGAAGCGTCGATGGAGAAAGGGGTACATCTATGCCATTACTTCTTAAAAGGCACAATAACTCTCTCATGTTTTTATGAGATGTTCTACTCTTAATGTGCCATTGCCCTAGATCATTTATTAGTTTAAACGTTTGGCCAGTTGTCCCACCGAATTGTCCATGTGAGGAAACTTCTCTATCTGTCGGTATATGATTAACCAAGTCAACCGAGCCAATATTTTCTAAGCCAATTGCTTCATCGGTATATTCAATTTGCGCATTTGCCTTATTTGCATTTTCTAATCTTAACGAGAACTTTTCCCTTTCCAATTTTATAACTCTTCTTCTGTGTCGTGCACTGCACTGCATATTTGTTTATTTATTTAATAATCTGTAATATCAATTTTAATTTATATTATTCACCAGTAAAACTCACTCTTCCTTTCTGCAAACTCAATTTCACTTTTATAAATTCTGTATACCAAAGCGTACACTTGAAACCAGTTGCGCAGTTGCATTATACCAGAGTTGCCATTACAGAATTTTACTGAATCTAGGTATGTTGAAAGATGTTTGTTTAAGCACATGGAACTGACACGCGATATAGCAAGTAAAAAATTTAACATACATAGGTGATTTTAATAGTTCTCAAAAAATATATACTTCTATAAGTTCGCTTTATTTATTATAAATTTACTTATTTTTAATGAAATCATTTAATTTTTCTCTCTTGGCAACACAGCGCAATAAACATCGTGTAGTGATTACGATCGTTAAAACACGAGCAATGATCGGATAACAATAAGGTGGTGTAGAGACACGGAGTTGGTCCGCTACTGCATTACAGAGGAGCATTTTGTAAGTAATCCAATATGACACAAATGGACCACATGGTCCTACGATTTTTGCAGGGTATGTAGTATTAGTTGTTATTGTCGTTATTTCTGTGGTAAATGGGACCAAAAAACCTATTTAGATTGTAATCAAAAATACTATTAACTTCACTAAGGACATAAAGAAGGCCAAAGTTACTTAAAGCTACCGGCTGAAGGATGAACGTAAAGAAGAAGTTACTTGTACCCTAAGTTAAATCAGCAGCCACAAAAGTATGCCGTCAGTAAGGCACACAGTGATATATAGAAATGTTTTCACTCAAACACTTAAGAAACCAGACCCTCAACGCAAATTCCGCAGAGACCATATCAAGTCTGACCAACGTATTTAAGGGTGAAGTGAAAATAAACCTTTTCATCTAAAGCCAAAAGGAATTTAGCATAAGTCAGCGTGACCAATGCATTCGTTAGTGGATTCAAGACGTACGAAAGGAAGATAGCTGTTTTCAAAGTGTTACAAATAATAATGTTAACTTAATAAGAAGCGTTGCTCACTGGGGAGTTTATTTATTTTTTAGGCTTTTTTTATTCCTCAAAATTGCTTAAAGGAGTTTAAATAGCCAAATGAGGCATACGTTGCGACCTGAAGATAACCCTTTCACACTCCAGCGGAGTAATTTCACCAAATGTTTTTGTACTAAAGAAAAAGGGTTAAATTTTGTGCATTCAATGAAAATATGAAGCAAAATAATGCTGCTAGCCTAATAAATTTTACAATAGCCGTCATCGATTCGCCAACATCTAGCAAGTGGCGAAACGAACGAACTCAATGAGGGACAGCCAGTGATGGAAAAGTAGGCACAATAGTGCCATTTTTGGTAATTTCATTCACAGAGCCACTTTCGGCACAATAATAAATTATAGAAATTTAGCATAATATGCCAGTATATGTATAACAAACAATCATATACTTATTACATTATAGATTCGAAAAGTGAAAAGTAAAACCACTTAAAAATGTAAATAATAAAAATTAATCAATGTAAAGAAGAATAGAGCTGGTCAAATGTCACACTGCTATTATTTTGCACATAGGTATATGTATAAACTTGTAGCTATTCGTATTTCAGTATTTTTCGCCTTCATTATTAGAATATGGGGTTATTTTACTATGAGTTTATATAAGTCTACACTCTAAAAAGTGCATGCAAAACTACTACTACTGAAGAGTGTTTATTTTTCAACCAGAATATAAGCACAAGATGTTCAAGATTTGATTTTGAACATGAGATGTTTAAAATATACACATAAATGTACACATAAAATGTTTAAAACTGCAAAAATGTTGAAAGTAAAAATATATTTTTTACGAATAATTAAAATTAAGTGCTCATATTTATTAAGTTTTAAGCACTTTGTTTGTAGTTTTTCTCTACGTGAGAAATTTAGTATGTAAAATACAGTGTTTAATTTTGCACACATTAGGAGAGGTAACTGGTTACCTCTCTTTATATGCGTAAATTTGAGCAAACATTTTTAGAGTAAATTTTAAACATTTTATGTGTAAACTGAGAAATTGTGAACAATAAATATTTAGAACTCCGCAAACTAATTTGAAATTTGTTCTACGCCACACATATGATAAGTAAAAGTAAACAGACAGTGTTTCATTTAATGAACACGGTGTGTAAATTTGCATTCATGAAGAGAATAGAATTTCAAAAAATGTTTGCGACACAGAGAGTTAGCCCTGATTCTTATAGGATTTTTTCCGTAGTATCAAAATCTGAAGTTATTGTTAGGCAAACAAACAGCTGTGTTCCTGGCTTTGTTTATTGCGTCAGATTAATCGTTATTTTGTCTTCTTTCACGTTCGTATGCAGGCATACATACATAAATATGTTCATGCAATAGCAATGCATATATACTTGTACATTTGTTGTTTAATAAATACTCACTCCTATTTCTCATCTTGAAGCATAAAGACTTTTATATTTTTGATTCTCGGCTACAGGTTATGGGCCCAGCACGTGCTTAACGCGTGAAAAGCAAAACTAAGTTTTTTTTTCGGTATTGATATAAATTTCTTGGGCTATTGCGGTTTTTAAGATGGAAGAAATTAAAGTCAACAAACTTGAAGGTGAAGACGGCTGGACCTTATGGAAGTTCCAGATAAAGGTAGTGCTTAGAGCTGGCGGCCTATGGGAACTTGTAAGTGGAGCTGTAACCCAACCTGAAGTTGATGGTGAACCCAGAAAGAAATGGATCAAGGATGATGCTAAGGCGCAGAAAATTCTGATCGTTTCAATGGGCGAAGGACCATTGATGCATATTATCAACTGCGAGACTGCTGCTGCTATGTATGCTACGCTGAAGAGCGTTTACGAACAAAAGTCGGATACATCAATTCACTTGTTACAACAACAATTTTTTCAATATGTAAAAGACGCTGACGACAGTATTGCAATGCATATAACGAAGTTGCAGAAAATTGCACGGCAATTAGAAGATCTCGGTGATAAAATTACTGAGAATATGCTTATAACAAAAATTTTATGACATTGCCGGAGCAATATAACCACTTCTTTGCCGCGTGGGAAGCAACTGAAAAAAAGGAACGAACCTTAAAAATGCTTACGGCACGTTTGTGTATGGAAGAATCTAGATTGGGTGTACAGCCAAACAAACAAGGAGCGTTCGTAGCTAATCAGGTTAAAAGCAAAGGTGATAAGGGCAACAATAAAAGGAAAGGAAAATGCTTCCTTTGCAAAAAGCCTGGTCATTGGAAGCGAGACTGCCCAAACAAGAAAAACGCAGAGAAGTCATCACATGGTAATGCCTTTGTAAGTGAGGTTATTTTCGTTCAATCAAACATATCACGTGAGAGCAGTTGGTACATGGACTCGGGTGCTAGCGACCACATGTCCTATCACAAACAATGGCTCCATGATTATGTCAAGTTTGAAACTCCAAGAGATGTTCGCATTGCGGATGGTTCTATAGTGCAGGCATATGGTAAGGGTGACATTCACGTAGAAGCATATAATGGCAACGTCTGGAACTCGAAGTATTTAGCTGATGTACTATATGTACCTGGTATAAAATGAATTTATTTTCATCCAACGCATGTTTAGACAAAGGCTACTCGTTGATGGCGGAGGGCAACACCTGCTGTTTCAAAAAACAGGGCAAGGTGTGGTTACAAGGTGCACGAGAAAATTCAAAATTGTTTAAGCTGTACAGTACAAAATCTGAGTCGCTGCAACTTTGGCATGAACGCATGTGTCATCAAGTAAATACCATGTGAAGAGCGTCCTAAGTCAACGAAATATTTCATTTACTAGCAATAATTATTTCTGTGAGGGATGTGTTTTCGGTAAACAACATCGGATGCCATTTCATGAAAGCAAAAACAGGGCTAAATTACCAGGTGAGCTTGTCCACACTGATCTTTGCGGTCCTATGCAAGAGATTTCATATGGTGGTGCGCGCTATATGTTGTTATTTCGTGATGATTTTTCGAATTATCGCTGCGTCTATTGCTTAAAATCAAAAGCAGATGTTGCATCATTTGTTGACCGTTTTTTGGATGAGGTTGAAGCAGAAACTGGAAAGCGAGTACAAAGCATCCGGTCCGATAACGGATTAGAGTTCGTCAACAAAGATGTGGAAGATATATTTCGTAAAAGAAAAGTGGTTCATCAAAAATCAACACCATATACGCCAGAACACAATGGCCGCGATGAAAGGGATATGAGAACAGTTATCGAAGGTGCACGGTCTATGATCCATGCCAAGGAATTGAGCCTGAAATACTGGGGTGAAGCAGTGAATAACGTCGTGTATACTCTCAATCGGACTGCCAAGTGGACGGAAAGTCGCCATTTGAATTGTGGTTTAATAAAAAGGCTGAGTTATCTGTGCTGCGAGTTTTTGGATCGGAAGCTTTCGTGCATATACCCCAGGAAAAACGAAGAAAGCTTAATGCGAAATCCAAGAAAGGCGTGTTTGTCGGATACGAGGAAAATTGTAAAGGCTATAGGATTTGGATACCTAATGAAAGAAAAATTTAGGTTTCGAGGGATGTTATCATCAGAGAGACGTGCAAAGAACCCGCATATGTACATGAAGAACACGTAGGAGCAGAATCTCCTGTTGAAAAACCAGATACGAACACTGACAATCCAGAAATCAGAACTAATGGCTGTGGCGAAATTTTTACTAAAGATCTCGATATCGAAGATGCAAATAATGAACTAGAGGTACGTAAGTACTCTGAAAGTAAAGCTGCTCTAAGCTATGCGTATGTTGCTGAAACTGATGAGCCGGACTGCTATGAGAAGGCGGTCTCTAGTAACTATTGTGCGCAGTGGAAGAGTGCCATGGATGAGGAGTTTAATTCGTTGATAGCAAACCAAACCTGGTCATTGGTAAGTTTACCTAAAGGAAGAACAGCAGTTTCGAATAAATGGGTCTACAAAGTCAAGCGTGACAGAAAAGGTGAAATTGAACGCTTTAAGGCGCGTCTAGTGGCTCGCGGCTTTACGCAGAAGTGCGGAACAGATTACTTTGAGACTTTTAGCCCTGTTGCCAAGTTTACGTCCATTAGAATGATCCTTGCGATGTCAGTTGAGCTTGACATGATTGCAAAGCAGTTTGATGTGAAGACAGCATTTCTCTATGGCACTCTTAATGAGGAGATTTATATGGATCAACCTACTGGCTACGAAGATGGAACTGACAGGGTGTGTAAGCTGAGCAAAAGTTTTTATGGTTTAAAGCAGGTATCGAGATGTTGGAATCAATAATTTACGCAGATGCTGGAGAATTTTAACCTAAAAGTTAGTGCAGCGGATCCTTGCGTTTTTATTGGTAGTTTCAACGATGCGAAATTAATTCTTGCGATTTATATTGACGATGGCATCATAGCAGCGCAGTCATCAGAAGCACTTTGTAAACTGATCGACCATCTTACGAAAGACTTCGACATTAAAGTTTTTGAATTGATATTTTACCTTGGTATGGAAGTTGTCAGGAAACCTGGAAAGATTTTTATTCGACAAAAAGCGTACGCAACAAAAGTATTGGAGCGATTTGGGATGCTCGACGCCAAGCCTGTCACAACTCCAGCAGAAGGTGCACATTTAAATACAGAGAGCAGTCAACAGGTGCAGTATCCATATCGAGAGGCTGTTGGATCTCTTATGTATCTGTCTACAGTGACACGGCCTGATCTGGCTTATGCGGTGTCGTATGCGAGTCGTTTTTTGGACACTTATACGAGCGAACATATCGTCTTGATAAAGCGAATTTACAGATATCTGCGAGGGACCCACAGTGAAGGTATTTTATTTAAAAAGGGTAATAATTTGTTTTTGACTTGCTTCAGTGATTCGGACTTTGCTGGTAATTTGGGGACCAGGCGATCTACTGGAGGTTATGTGATTATGTTTTGCGGTGGACCTATTTCGTGGTCGTCGAAGATTCAGCAAACAGTAGCACTCTCAACAACCGAAGCAGAGTACATGGCCGCTTGTGAGTCAGTCAAAGAGCTAGTTTGGGTTCGACGATTACTGGAGGAAATGTCTGGAAATTGCACAGTACCAGAACTTTGTTTGGACAATCAAAGCGCAATCAAACTGGTGAAGAATCCACAATACCACAAGAGGACCAAACATATTGAGGTCAAATTTCATTTCATCAGAGAGGTCTATGAGAACAAAGGGTTCACGCTTAAGTACGTGCCCACAAATACACAGCTGGCGGATATTTTCACGAAGCCTCTGAAGAATTTAAATTACAGTAATTTAAAGTCGCTCTTAAAAGTTTGTTCATTTTTTGAAAATGAATAATCTGACCAATAAAAGTGGAAGTGTTAGGCAAACAAACAGCTGTGTTCCTGGCTTTGTTTATTGCGTCAGATTAATCGTTATTTTGTCTTCTTTCACGTTCGTATGCAGGCATGCATACATAAATATGTTCATGCAATAGCAATGCATATATACTTGTACATTTGTTGTTTAATAAATACTCACTCCTATTTCTCATCTTGAAGTATAAAGACTTTTATATTTTTGATTCTCGGCTACATGTATAAATACCAGATTGGCTCCTGTTTTTGAGATAAAGGTGGCAAAACACTAATTTTTGGCATTTTTTAGACATGCATAATGGAATAGCGATAGAATCTTTTGAATACGATGTACATAAAGCTAAACATTGCTCATTAGCACCAAACGTAAAAATTTTACTTTTATAAACATGGATTACAAAAACAAAGTTTAAAAAATTTACACAGTGAGTAGCTATAACATGAAATTTTCTCAGATATTTTAAAATTTTAAAAGTAGAAATATGCGGAAATGTTCGACTTTTTGCTTAGCTGTGAATTTTAAAAACTTTTCCTAACTAAATACTACCATAAAGTCTTTGTATCATTCTGTATAAAAGAACAGGGTTTAAGCTTTATTTACATTTTATTTAAAATATTCCATCATTTACTGGTTTTATATTTCGACGGTTCAAAATATGCTAATAATTCGTTTTTTGATACCTTTAAGTCAAGATATCTCAAAAACTACAGCCAATCAAAAATCTATGGGAATAAGCTCTCAAAATTTTGTTGGCCAGTGTTATTAATTATTAAATGTATTAATTCCGTGTACTTTAAGAATAATATTTTTGAAAATATATTGTTCTTAAAAAGCTTTAAAAGAAAGCAATTTTCTGGCACTTTCCTCTCCTTTTCTCCTTTCCATAAAACCTAGGATATAATTTTAAAACTATTTAGCGGTTTCCCTCAAAATGACAAAAGACTTGAAAATACGTCAAAATTTGTATGAAATGGAAAAACAACTGGTTTGTTCGGTAAAAAAAAAAATCCGGTTTATTCGATATTCTAAAAATTAAGATTTCAAAAAACCGCTTATGGATATCCAAAAAAGTAGGTGAAACCCAGTTTGGAAAAGCCGAGTCAATCACCCTGCCAGGTTTTTAGATAAATTGCTATGCGTTACCGTAAAAATGTTTTCATACATGGATGCATACTTAGGCTCATGCACCCGAATATCGACCTATGTATGTGCATATGTATGCATTTATGGTTTGCCTGTAAACGGAATAGTCAATATGTATGAGCAGCATTTTTATGGAGCTAAAATTCGATGAAAATTTCACCAACTTATAAATGTGTGTCACGCCTTAAGGATGAAAGTGGCCAAGCGATTATCGATTGATCACGTGGGTGCCGCTCTAATGTGAGCATTATTGTATTTAAAATGCATATACATACATATGTATCTGGTTACTTTAGGCATGTGCCAAAAACCAATAAAGTGCGCAAACGTGCAACTGTAAATGTGCATATATTTTTACATACATATATACGTGTATATGTTTGCTTGCAGTAATCCATAATAACTATTGCCATTTTCAAAAGCCACACATGCATGCTCAACAATATCCATATATACATATGTAATTATATACATATGTACTTCTACAACGCATACAATGTGGATACATATGCGTGCATCGATAACTTTAATGTCGGGCATATATAATATGAAAGGATGCGTGGGTAATTTGGGTATATGGATTTTACGTGCATGCATCACAATTCTCACATGGATTGAAATTGTGGTGCAAATTTGTATTAAATCCCATTGTTCTCATAGTACATAGCATGGGCTATAATAATTTACAAAGCAAAAAAAAAAAAGGAGCACAGGGTAGCAGTCGCTGAACTCCTATTCTTGCGTGGTAGTTGCCACACACTGGGCAACATGAATACCTAATGCGCGGGATATTGTAACCAAACCGAATGAAGCCTTGGTTCATGGCAGAATCAGAGGGAGCTTTAGTGGGTCCACTCTGTCTTATTCGGTTTAGGGATCTATTGAAGTCTCCAGCGTATGTCTCGCCACAATCGCATCAACGTATGATTCCTAAGGGATATGTAGCTGAAGAGAGAAGCGAACGTATTTATTTGCCATACGAAAAAGAGAGATGCCCAGACGAATGAGTGCAAAGATCTTGAACTGACAGGACGAGCTCCTGTGAGAACGATGGACCTACGAGAAGCTAAATAGTTTGTTGAACTATTTATGGGTCAATTAATGTCAAATCGACCAATAGTTGAAATCGACCATTTTTGATTTGGATGAATTTTGATCAGAACTTTTCTGCTATCGTATAACAAAGTTTTGCTAAAGGAAAAAATTAAAATTTTTTACCAAAGTTATGCAAAATTCTAAATTTGAGAATTCTCGGGAGTTCGAAAGTTTATTGTTTTAATATTATCAAAAATTATTATAGTATCATTTTAGTGCTATAAATATATATAAAAGGGGGAAAAAAAAATTACAGACTTTTGAAATTAAAAATATCGTAAAATCTAAAACTCATAAACGTTTCTGGCTCAATGAAGTTTTCAAGGTGTGCTTTTGAAGATATGAATTTTTGAGCTTAGATTTATGGTTTTTTTTTTTTCAAACTGAAATTTTTAGTTCATTTATATTTAGAGTTTGCAAAAGACAAACAAAAGTTCAAAAATTCTTATCTTAAAAAACACATTCTCGTAAATTTCAGGATCTTTTTAGATCAGTTAGGGATATTGTAGAAAAAATGTTGCAAAAATGTAAGTTTTTACTTTTAAGATTTTTTGCTTTTCACAATTCTGTATTTTTTTTTTGTTTTTTGATTTTTTTTTAATAAATTTTTTTTATGTAGCCCCAAATATCGCCTTTAAAATGGAGCCAGTACAATTTCAGTAACTACATACGTATGTATAAAAATTTTTGTGGTAATCAAAGTCCGAAAATATCTTTTTATTTTTTTGGAAATTTTTTTTTTACATCGTCACCATTATTATATCATTTCTACATTAACTTTACATAAATTCCAATAAAAATACATTTTACTTTTGAACAAACGTCGAATAAATTTACCCCAACGAGTGCGAAAGCTTAAGCTTGGCATATCTCTTTGCATTTCTTGGGAAGAATTTTGCAAGCACTTTTGCATAATCTGGCGAAGATTGACTTTCTTTCTCCCGTTTGCAACTGAACAACAGCCGCTCGAAGCGTACTTCACGCTCCACTTTCTTCCGTGCTTCGTTTAAATAGCCACGGCGAATTTTGCCGTATTTGCGATATGCTTTAAAATTCAATTCATTTCGCTTTCCCATCGATTTGCGTGGTCGATAACGTTTCCGTACGTTCCTCGGTTCGCCGAAGAGTTTACGTCGCACTCGCTCCATTGGTGATTTCTCCGGCATTCGCATTGGCCGCTCCAGCGCCACTTCTATGGATCTTCTTAATGTTTCGTGGTTTTCATCGGCGGTCTCCGATTTAACTGATACTTGCTTCTGCTGGCCTTTAAGTAAATAAATATATTTTATGCATTCATTGAGATGAAAACGTCTCAAGGTGCTCTCGTTGAGTGAACTACCAGCTGCTTGCTCGTAATTCAAGTTGTCGTCTTGCAGTATGTGTTTGTGTATAATTGTGATTTCTTGTGACATTTTGTACGGCGATCGTTGTTTAGCCTTTCATTAGCAAGCGCTGTTATATTTTGAACTTTTTGGAAGGATGTGAAACTTTTTTATAGCCAAAGGTATGAGTAAGGAAAAAGGTTTTAAGCCAGGTAGGCGCAATGCTAAGCAGTGCATACAAATGTGTGTATGGGTTGATTGACGATTTTATAGTACAGCAGCTTGTTAAGGAATTCTTAAGAAAACTAGGCTAGGCATTGTTAGCTAAAACGTCGTATATACATATGTACATTAGGGTGCGTAAAAAAAAAACAATCTACAAAAAAAAATCTGATATACTCTTTTCATTAATCTAACCATTTAAAAAATATTCAAGGTCAAAGATTGAAGTATTTTAAGGAAAATTACTTTTTTTTAAATTTTGTAACTTACTAAAAAATAATTATTGTCAAATGAGTTTCAATTATTTCTAGAAGAAATTGAACGCTCTACAAAAAAGGTCTCTTGTGGTTAATCGATTACTCTAACCATTTAGAAGATATTCGTAGTAGAATTCCAATGCCTACTGATTTTAATAGATATTTCCAGTTAAAATTTATCCATTTAATTTATGAATTTTAAGAATATTGCGTTGAATATTTAAGAATATTACGTTGATGAAAAAATACACACATAACCTCTTTCACTGTTGGTAATTTAAGTACACGAATTTTTGACATCGGTATGTCAATTAAGAGGATTTCTTTATTCATATTAGATGATTAGCAGATGAATTGCAATAATCAAAAAATAAATTAAAACTCAGCTGTTAATTAATTGGTTTTAGCTATACACAAGAAGATACAACTCAGAGCTCCAAAAACTATATATGCAATATAGAAATATAAGAGGAAACATAGAAATGGCATAAAACCACAGATGGCGCTAGTATGACAAGTACTGAGTAACAAAACTACCAGCATTCGAAATTAAATCTTCACATTCCCCAAACAAAAAATATTACATTATAAATTTTGTGAAAAAAAAGAAATTTGAATGACATTTTGAATAAATCCGCTGAAAAATATAAAATTACTGTCCTAAATTGTGAAAAAATGTATAAAAATAAAATATCGTTAAAAAAAATTATTCGAAAGAAATATATTCTCAAACAAAAGATATGACATAACTTGCAAACTGTCATGCTATCGAAATGAACTCAAATTCTCAGGAATATTGTCAAAATTCATAAATTGAATGGATAAATTGAAAATATTTATTGAAAAACTATTAAAATCAGTAGGCGTTGGGATTCCACTGCGAATATCTTCTAAATGGTTAGACTAATCGATTAACCACACGCGACCCATTTTTGTAGAGTGTTCAATTTCCTATTAAATTATTTGAAACTCATTTGACAATAATTATATGAGACTAAATTGAAAATGGAAAACTATGATGAGGATAATCTTCACAGTAATATTAAGAGCTCAGATTTGGTAAGTACTTTCTAGAGGTACCTAGGAACTAGTTTTTGAGTGTCGGATCCAAAAAAAAATACTTGATTTTTTTTGACCCACCCCAATGTACATACATACTTGTAAGGTGAAACTTGAGAAAGCATGCGAGCATTGTTTTGATAAATATTTTACGACATTCATATGTATGTACCTCGAAAACATTTAACTTACCTGAAGCATCCATTTTTTTGTTATCCAAAAACAAGTTTCTTATACAACGAAACGAATTAAACAAAACAAAAGTACCAAAAAAAACTAAATAAATACTCCACGGACAATAGAAAATTATAACAGCCCAAGGTCATCATAACATAGCGCTGCCAGACGTCCTGGTGTTCCAGGATTTATCCTGATTTAAACAAATTTTCCTGGTATCCAGGTCCACACTTAAATTGTCCTGGTTTTTTGCATGAAGGTCAATGCATCTAATTTTTAAGCTTTCTGTCATTACTAGTCGAAAATCGATAATGAAAGATCTTTTCTAACATGCTGAACAATATCCTGTGAGTTTACTTTCTTTCTGTTTAGTTCATTTGGTTAAAATCTAATTTTGTATCTTCAGGCAAATGCCAAAAAAGTACAAGTTCCTGAACAGGTACATGGCTCTCTTCCAAAAGGCCTTTCTGGAAGTCATTCCTTTCTCCTTCCTTTTGTGTACGGAGTGAATTGTGAATTGGAAACCCCTTTCTAGGAAACAAGCAGGGAATCATTTTTACAGTCTTTTTGGGTAAGTCTTTTAGAATGGCTTCACTTCAGACAGCCTACCTAAATTATCTTTAGATTATGATTATACGAAATGGCAAAAATGATCAGGAAGCACATTGTAGGATATGTGGAAATTTGCTAAGACCACATTAAAAGCACCAAACATTTTTCCAAGTTACGTCACCGCCAAGAGAAATTTGTTTGCCAGAACCAAGGAAACTGTATTTATATGGAATAAGTGTCCTGGCCGATGGTTTCAGGATTATGGCAGCCCTATTATAACAGTTCAATTTCTCTCGTAATTGTGTTTGTTATTAACGTATTATCTACGTTTATTAAGTATACGAATGTGCTGAATGATTATGTGATGATAGGAGGTACTTCGCCTCTTTTACCACCAGACTCATTCGTTTCACTTCCTAATTTAACTTGGAAAAGACAGAACAGACTTCGCTTTTTTTGCTACAGGTGATGTCAATGCCATCGGCATACGCTAGTACTTGCTTTTTATTGTAATAAATTGTGCCTGGGTGTCTCAGTTCTGCAGCTTTTATTGTCTTCTTCAACACCAACTGTCTGAAACCTCGTTTGGTATCAAACAAGTCAGAGAGATCCTTCCCAATTCAAATTATATTCCATTATGTTATTCTATCCCTTCTATAAAGTTAAAAAAATAAATAAAATCTTCCTTTGACTAGGAACTCTTTCCTAGAAATCACTGGAAGCTAGACGCGGAGAACAGCGAAGGTTCTAGCAATTCGAAGCACATTTTTTGCATGGGAGCCATCGGAATTGCAAGTTCTTGTGCGAATGTCTTATTTTTAAAAAAAAAGCTGTATTCCCTAACTTTGATGATACAAGATTTCAATTATAATATGTAAACGGATGGCCAACCGTGATTTAGACTGAACAGTTAGTGATCTCAAAATATTGAGAAAGATTTGAAGGTCCCATTTACATGTAAATAAATAGTTATGGTTTCATATAGGCAAGCAGACACTCGGGCTTTTACCAATAAGTTGACCATCTCCAAGTTTATCAGTTTTATGGATCCTAACTTTCAACAGCGAAAAACATTGAAGAACTTTGCTCTGTAATAGGGCACTGTGACGGAGACAACGAAAACCTCGATGAGCGGGCGAGAAAAGTATATTCAACCGGTTTTGTGAAACTGTAACCATTTTATGGTAACAGTTGGTCTTTTATGAGACTTTTAATTTCTTCGAGGATGTACTTGAAAAGATGCATGTCTTGGGCGCATTTATTCACACAAAAAAAAAAGAGACTGTTTACGTCACAAAATGTACGCCTTGTCATTGTGCACATTAAACAATATCGTTAGTTTGCTGAAACTATGTCCAAGATATGAATCTTCTCTCTGTATGCGCTGTACACTTCTTGTACACCCCGACACTCAAACGCTGAGCTCTGTGCAAACAAGGCTCAGTGAAAAGTGAAAATAATGAATGCGTTTCATTGTAATAGGGCTCTGGTTTTGCAGTGATCTTGGGTCCCTTCACGTAAAACCCAATTTCGATCAAATTACGAATTTTTCCTTGCATGAAATCCTCTTCTTTTGCTGAGGACTACAGCGAATGTATTTAAGGACAAGGATTTTAGGGCATGCGCGTCGGCAATTTCCAGACGCTTTATGGTGACGGTGCCCCCGTCCGGTTGGTTTATGTCCTCGTAAAGGATGACATGGAGAGAAAGTCTGTCGTCGAGTACTGTTGTTATTGTAGCAGCATTTTAATTCCACAAAGAGTTTTTGGAGAATCATACCAGTTATAGATCTGGTTCGCTCCGGTTACGTAGACCCGACTGTCGTGGGAACGCAAGAAGCTCCGGCAGAAGATAAGGACGAGGCGATCAAAGTCCACTTTCATGTGCGATTACAGCACAGCCACGAGCAATATCCCCATAACGGTATCAAAATCATGCTTGGCGATTTTAATGCCAGGGAAAGGAGAAGATCTTTGGTCCCATGACAGAAACATCAGACTCAACGACGAAACTTTGAATATCGCATCATGTCTCGAACCACGGTAGTCTGGAACACTAAGTCCATCAATTGGGATGAGTGTCTACTGATCAAAAAAACCAGCAGCCAAATTGGCCACGGCCTTAAAAAAAACACACGAGAACATCATCGGAAAACAGTTCAAAAGTTTTAAAGCAAATGTGCATTGATATATGAGGCCGTGAGAGCCAGAAGAGCCTATCTACATACAAAAATGTTGGAGTGATATGCGAAAGAAAGATTTGTAAATAATACGGTATTTTACTGAATTGTTCAATGCACCTATGCACTATGGTCTGGGGATTACTATTTGCTGGCCAAAGGTCCAGAAGTAACCATATTGATTCGAGTCTTAGTGTTTGGGGCCGCTGATTTCGAATCCGATGTCAGATTTTTAGAATTTAAAATGGCGGAACCAATATGGAGACCATGTAATCATTTTTTCCTTTTCACCACAAACTCATATAAATCCGGGGTTTTTGGGGTCGCTGATTTCGATGCTGATGTCAGATTTTTGAAATACAAAATGGCCGATCCAATACGCGACCACATTTTATAATTTTTTTTCTTTTCACCAAGAACTTTTATATAAAGGGGTTTTGAAGGTGGCGAGTCAGATTTTTTTAATTCAAAATTCGGGCCCAAAGAGGGGTTATCGGAGCAAAAAAAGGTTCAAAATAGTAGATAAAATTTTTGCTATATATTAAAAATACACTAGCGTAACAAGTTTAATTTCATTTGATATTACTTACAGTTAGACTAGGTATAAAGTTAACAAAAAAAAATAACGTAACATACAAGTTTAAACAAAAAATGAAAAAATGCATTTTTCACCTATGTACTTGCGTATCATTCTTGCTCTTTCCTCTAAGTAGGTGTTAAGTTCTTCGTCATCTTCGGCATCTTAGCTGACTGCTTCTTTTCAAATATCGAAAATCATGGCACGTAGAAGTTTTCTAAGAAAAAAGGCCATTTTCCAAAAAGTGCAGGAAAGTGCAACATTGAAACCAACTCTAAATTAAACATTTTTATTGCCCACAAAGCTTGAAGACCAGCATATGAAATCAAGTTTTGATAGCTCTACTTAAATTGGAATACTATTACACAAATTGGAGTCCATTTTTAAAATTAATTTTATTACAACGCTTTTATCAACTTGCAATGTTGTGTGTCCATAAACTTTCAATGTTGTGGATCCAGAAACTTTCAATGTTTGTCCGACACCAAAAAAAATTTGCTTTGAAAAGTTCCTATAAAAAAGCATAGTGCATAGGGAGACATCTGTAGTGAATAGGGCGAGGTAGATGACATCTAGATGTCGCCCTATGTACTACGTTTGCTACAGCGGAAATAGACGACACGCCATTTCCTTAAATAAAATTAATTGGTGCTCGTTTGTATGTACATACATATGTAATTGCATGTGTGTGCACCTTTCTATTAATATCGTTGAATTATTTTAATATCTATTGCAAAATTTTATTCAGACAGGACTAAAAATTAGAAAATAAATAATATAAAAAAAACTTTTTAATATACAACGCTTTTATAAGTGGACTAAAAAGTAGAAAATAATATTTTTCAGTCCCATAGAATTTGTTTTGATAACTTTTGATTTTGAAATTTTAGCAAAAGTCATTATAAACAATCTATGAAATTGAAAATGAAAAGCGTGGGGCGCATGTAATACACTTGAATTGATATGAAAAGTAATATATGAATGTATGTATGTAGGTATATGAATAACGACCGCTTAAAATCGATTTCAAAGTTCTACTTTCGCTGTAGAAATTTTAGGTCTACGTTATGTAGTTTGACTATTGTCAATTAAATCGAATGCTTTGTATTGCATGCGCTCCACGTTTTTCATTTTCAATTTCATAGATTGTTTATAATGACTTTTGCTAAAATTTCAAAATTAAAAGTTATCAAAACAAATTCTATGGGACTGAGAAATATTATTTTCTACTTCTTAGTCCATTTATAAAAGTGTTGTATATTAAAAAGTTTTTTTTATATTATTTATTTTATTTGTGTTTTTTGTTAGTCACACAAATATTACCTTCGTTATTCATTTCCATTCTTTTTTTTTTAGTTTTATCACCCGAAGACTTAGAAGGCGTCAAATTTCGAAACATCGTTGATTTTAATAAGAAGTTTAAGAGTTGACACGCTTCTACTGGAAATTAGAAAGACTACTTAGCGTATGTGATAGTTTTTTACTTGTCAAATTATTTCGACAGATTCTCTTTCTATATTCTAGATTCTATAAATTACGAAAAATAAGCTTTAGCTTTAGTTATTACTGCTATGTAGTTACTTTATTAATTCTAAATATTTCAATATTTCTTTACTGCTATACAATTGCTTATCATATTCGGCTTGGTTGTACATTTTACAGCGCGCACGATGACGTAGTTGCACCACATCCCTCAGCAGAACTTGTGCGTTATGATAAAATCGTTGCAACATTTGATTGATGGAGAATCTCTCCTGATTATATTTCGTCTGTAGTCGCTCGAGACGCATTTCACGCTCCACGCTTCCTCGGCCTTCATTCAAATAACCGCGTCGCACCTTTGCTCTGCTAACCTTGGGATATACTCTAAAATTTACGACGTTCTCCTTTCCCGTCGATTTATAGGGTATATAACGTTTGCGTACATTTCTCCTTTCACCGACGAGTTTAGGTCGTCCTTGATCCACTGATGATTTCACTGGCGGGCGTATTGGCTGTTCTAATGCGGCAGCGATGGAACGCCTTAATATTTCTTGGCTTTCCACGGCAATAACTGGATTTGTTGCCTCTTGCCGCAACTTGTCCTTTACTGGCGTTACTCGTTTCATATCACTCTCTTTTTTGTTTCTACGGCGAGTGTTTGTTGCGTTCCCTTCAGCCATGTTCGAACGTTATGCGCCGTTTGAATGGACGCCTTTGGCGGCTCCTTCAAGAATACTAATGAAACTAGATGCGCTTAGGAGTTTTTATAGTACAACGTTTTTTAAAGCCAATGAAGGCTACGTTTTTAACCAGCCACGCATGGTGACAGGTAGACGTACTAAACAGGCAATTAAGGGCTCGTTAGTGCTACATCCATATGGTTACTTAATAAAAAACAGTAATTAAGATGTTTGTGGGATGAAAATTTTCCGTCAACAAACAAAATTTATAAATACAAATGCACATAACTAATTAAAATGTAGTTTCTAATAAATATTATCAAGCTTCGAAAGCTGAAAGAAAGGCTAGCATTCTTTTTAGTTTCAGTTATGCATTCTGTGTATTTTTTTGTTTTATCAGTGAAATGGCATGTGATCAGCTGGAGGTAAAGTAAGTACGTTTTTATGATTCTGAGGAAAGACGCGACCATTTTGCGTAGACACACAAAAATTATTAAACATTTTTCAAAATGCCTGAACTTCGAATTCGTTCCACCAAAATGAGCTACAGTAGGGATTGGCAGATTTTTGGCTCTTAAAGCAAGTGCTGCGAAAGAGATAAATTGGTTTTCAGGGCAAAGAGGGTGTAAAAAATACATTAGGAGCATCATATACATATATTAGTCATGAGAGTTTCAATAGAAGAAATATTAATACGATATTCTTACCCCTTAATGCTGGCTCTTGTTGTTACCCCACATCTAGCACCTAAATGTGCCAAGTTGGCTCCTAAATGCAAAAGGCTCCTGGGAGCCACTTTGCCCATCTCTGAGCTACATAATAAAACTACAAGTTAATTTTTTCGGTATTCGAAATATTAAAAAAATTTGGCGATCGTGAAAAATCCCCAGAAACAGGAAATCGAGGAAAATCAAAATAAAAGTGTAAACATTTCATGGAATTAATTAATTTGTTTCTATTAAAATTCTTTTTTAATATTTTTTTTATACCCGAGCGCACTTGTGCACAAGGGTATTATAACTTTGTTCACATAACGGTTGTTTGTCACAGGCAAAACGAATCGAGATAGATATAGACAAATGTACACATAAATGATCAGAATGAAAAGAGAAATCGATTAAGCGGTGACTGTCTGTCCGTCCGTCCGTCCGTCCGTCCGTCTGTGCACACGATAACTCGAGTAAAAATTGAGATATCTTAACGAAACTTGGTACGTGGACTTCTTTCGGGCATAGGACGGATGGTATTGAAAATGGGCGAAATCGGACAATAACCACGTCTACCTCCCATATAACGGTAATTTTCGGAAATACGAAAAGTGCGATATTTTAGTAACTACTGAAGATAATTCACTCAAAATTGATAAATTAATTAATTGATAAAAATAAGAATATTAAAAAATTTTGGCAAATGGGCGTAGCCACGCCTACTTATGGTTACATGTGTATATCTTGGTAACCGCTGCACCAATTTCTTCCAAACTTGGCACAGTTGTTGGTCCTGCTACAACATACCAAATGGCCGAAAATTTTTAAAATCGGACAATAACCATATAACGGTAATTTAGAAAAATACGAAATCCTCGATAAATCAGTAGATATTAAAGCTAATTTATTCAAAATTGATGGTTGCAACAATTTTTTACCAAGAAATACGCTTATGATACAATTTTGGAAAATGGGCGTGGCACCGCCCACTTATGATCACATATATGTATCTCGCTAACCGTTCTAGCAATTTGAACCAAACTCGGTATGGTTATTGTACTTGCCACGTGTAAGCAAAACGTTGAAAATTATTGAAATCGGACTAAAATAACGGCCGATTCTCATATAACGGTAAATTTAAGAAATGCTTGAAACTTCAATATTTCGAAATTGAAGGACGCTAATTTACTCAAAATTGATACACCTCGGCTTACCATCTAGCGGAAGGTTTCGGAAGGGTGAAAAAACATATATTTAATACTTGCGCCGGGTATTTAATGTTCGGCTCCGCCCGAACTTAGACTTTCTTACTTGTTACTTCTGAAAGTTGAGCGCATCTTGTGTTTATAGAACTTTTTAATAAACAAGTCATCTTTAAGCAAAAAACCAAACCAACTTCAATTCCCATATACAAATTTAGGAGTACCGTTAATTTCTTCATGATGTAATGATCGCATCTAAACCAAATTACGGGACGACCCTTGAGGTACCATATTTATGATAAAAAAAATAATTGTTGAAATCGGTTTACGTGGTGTCGATGTATGCGGTAGCAGACATAAAAAAAGAAAAAATATTCCGACGAATTGATAACCTCGCCCTTTTTTTGAAGTCGGTTAAAAATATATGAGTTCTTTTTTATTTTATGTAAATAAAGTGCAATTTATGAAACTTTAAAAAGTTTTTTATCTATTAGATACTATACATAAAACTTGCATAAACGAATTTTAAAGAGGCTATTATCTGAAGCAAATTTTCAGTATTCTCTGATTATATATCTTTAGAAGTACATGGTTACCCCTGCATTGGGTGTCAATTAAAGCTGCCTTTACATGGGTCGATTTCTTTAGACTGGAAAATCGCCTTAACACAGGTCGATTTTGGTTGAACGACGAAAATCAACTAGGAAAACGACCAGTGTAAAGGCAGCTTAAGTTGTAACTAACTACATTTGGACATAAAATATGAATGCAAATATTAACGTGATTTCTTCAATTGTTTAAATGTTTATTTATTATTATTTTAACATTAAATTTTTTTACTTATTCTGCTGCAGGTGATTCAAGTTCAGTTAGACATAATATCAAAATAATAATATAAAATTTCGATCTTCTTCGAAAAATAATCTGTGAAGTGCAGAAAAAAATGTGTATGTATTCAAAATAATTCTTGTATGAAGATATTTAAATGGAAACTTGTTTAAATAAAACAAGCTCCCGATTACGTCTGCATGACTTCCGCATGTGTTTGCAACTCACTTTAGGTTGGTTTTTGTCGTAGCTAATTAAAAGCGAGTTATTTATCTAAATTCCACAAAAAAGCTAACTATAAGCCACTTAAGCTAGTTATTTTAAACAATTGATAATTTATCACTGCAGGGTTACTTCATACAAATACAGTAAATATAATTTTCCAATCTACTTACGGTATAACTGTTCAATAACATCCGCGGCTCATGCAATCAAGAAGCTAACACAAAAGTGCGCAGATAACTAATACATAAATAGACCTACAATAAAATTGACTAACTTCAGAAATTTTCACTTTCACGCTTAGTGCGCGCTATCAGCGCAGCAACAGCAATGCCTTCAGAAATTCCAACTACAATTTGTGTGAGGTTATATTTCTTCTAAACGGTATTTTCATTTTTGATTTTATAGAGCGCACTGATTACCTTAAATTGGACTTTTGCCCGCTTATAGTTGCTTAATATCCAAAGCACAAATGGATGTGATGAGTTCCTGGCGGGAAATTCAGCTACAAGAATGGAGATGAAAGAATTTATTTTTATATATAATTGTTTATGTTATA
>NW_023458556.1:55316262-55321886 GCF_013731165.1 Rhagoletis pomonella | reverse complement strand
TCTTGGACCTCCTGGACACGGGCAGTGGGAATAAGGCCGCCTTGAGGCGGAAGATTATCAGCGCGGGTTCACTCAGTTTAGGCTCATTCCCTTTTTCGGTTTTGACGGTAATGGAGTAAAAGCCGTAGCCTAATGATTCTTTTGCGATCTGCAAGGATTGGGAGAGATTCCTCGTTTACTACCAAAGTAATGTAATGCTGCTGCTCCCTAAGCTTGCTGCTTTTACTACTTTGCAATCAAAGGCTGGTTGCGCGTCGTTGGAGATCTAGATGATTTTCAAGATCCCCTAAGGACTCGAGGGTTCCTCTGGAACCCAAGCTCTGGCTCGTGGCTTGCAAGGGATTCCACTCCTATGCACTGCCAATAAGTCAGCGCCGGGTCACAGCTCCCCGAGAGAGATAATGGCTTCCTTATAAAGGCGCGCCGACCTTTTGCCTAAAAAAATGCTCCAAATTTCTCCAAACAGAGAACAATATTTCAGTATTGTATACACTCTTTACAACTTGATAAAAGTCAAATCAGCTGCTTAAAGCTGCATTTTTGACTGCTTCAGGACTTTAAATGTCCTTATAGCCTCAAAAACTTCGTGCAATCTCTATAAAGATTACCATGCACCATTTCCAAACGATTTGACAAGAATCGGTTTTCAGGTGTTTCCGACGACGTTAATTACAAATCCATAGTCAGATTAAAGAAATTCAAGATGGTGAATACAAAATTGTGAACAAAATGCATATAGCCCTTTTTGGAAATCTTGGGCAGCCATTTTTTCGGCCTTTTTTTCTAAGTTTCTTATCACATGGTCCGTGAACTTTCATTCTACCAATTTTCAGCTTTTTTGGGCTAACCGTTTGCGAGATTTTGAATTTTTTCCGCTTTTCCTTGATTTGGATCCACTTTGCGGCCCTTTTATCTCGCTTCGCTCTGACTGCTGCTCGGACTGCTTTTTTGGTCCCTGAGCCACAAGGACGTGGAACGCTTTTGCGTACAGGCAGTCGACTGTGTACCCGTAAAAGGCTTGTGGTCGATAATGTTGCAGGTGCAGAATCTCTGAGTACCAGTATCGCTTCCACCCGGATTCGCTTTACACAAGGTACTTTCGACAAATAAATTTTTAATTTTAACCTGACTTTTACCACCCTTTCCCATTTTCATGAGTATAACCTGAGATTTATAGAACGGTTCGAACAATAGTTTAAAACACTAGGTAGCAGCACCATTATTTTTAATATCTGTAAATTTCATAGATCTCTGTCATTAATCTACTTTATCCTCAGTTTCGCCGGAAAAAAAAATGCACCCGAAAATTTTTATTCCGCCCATGGTGAAAAGTGAACCGGTTCGGGAAAAATGAATTTCATGATAAGGCTGATTATGTTAATGTATTAGTCCTGTCACCAGTAACTAATAAGGAAATAGCTATAAATTCGTTGGGCCAAATTCGAAATTAGTATCTAAACTTGTAAAATATTGAAATATTGTTATATTTCTTCGAATGTGTGCATGTACCTAAATTGCTTAAATAGGTTCGTTAGATACAATTGTCTTGCTGGGATTACATACAACGATCAGAGAACTTGTCACAAACTCTTTTGTAATTTGATCCATGATTCAATTATTAAAGGTTTTGTAAGTAGCTTTTTTCTAAAATTTGGCACTCCCACCCACAGGGATGGTTTTTGGAAGCAGAAGAAAAAGGGGAAGAATTCAATCACACTTCCTAAAATGGGAGCTAAATTCTATAAAAACGTGTGGATAATAGTGAATGGTGGTATTTTAAAACAAAAACGAATTTGATTTAATTATTTAATTTAAACAAGCTTATTTACATCGAATATAACCCCCTATTGTTATTAAAAATAAATATTTCTATGTTTATACCAAACTTGCGTACGTCAGATGGCGCATAACTCGAGAATGGACGGTCCACTTTCAGCTTTTTTTTTGTTGTATTTGTTTGCCAGTTGATGGACATGAAGAAGCTATTTGTTTGCGGAAAATATGCAATATTTATTAAACAAAAAAACGGCAAATAAAAAAATTTGGAGCTTACGTTTCTTTCGCGGTTATGGCTCGATTGTTTCGAATTCTTTGATGTCGCACTTTTTATGTTCTGGGGAAAATATTCAACACTGGCTTGCACAGCCGCAGTTGGCGATTGGTGCCGGACGAACTCAGAGCACGCAGCTACTGAACGACTGAGATAGGGAACGTGATCTACATCGTCAAATGAGAAGTGGCGTAATGGGGCTTTCGCACGAGGCGATTTTTCAGGCAACTTTTGCGTTCAACTCCCGCCGGGTTGCACGAAAAAAAATTTGAATGACTAAAAATATCAAAATATAAAAAAATATTAAAATATTCGCCATAAAAAGGCGTTTGTATTGTTCAACTTTGCATTCTACTTTCAGCTAATCGCTTTCAATAAAGTTGGTCGCCAGCCAACATTCGCCTCGTGCGTACACCTTTTAAGTGTGCAATTACATCGCGCCATTGACTAAACCGAGCTGTCGTGTGACGATTGGGCCTATGGATGCGGTTTGGCAATGTTATATTGCGTCAAAATCTCATTCGGAGACACCAGGATTGTGTCGTGGAGTACAATACCTAAATACCTTCGTTGGCTCATTGAACGCTTTACTTTACAGCGACTTGGCAGAATCAAGAGGTCTCCACGAATATCGACAAATACATTTCGGCATTTAAGGGAATTTTTTTTTTTTTTGAATCATGAATTTGATCAACCCAAAAGTCAAAAAACGAAACTTCAACAAATTTATTTCATTTACAGATTTTTTTGTTTAAAACATCGCGAGTCTAATTAAATTGGCAACAAGCCGGACTAGATTGGCCCGCAACACAAGTGTGTGGTATGTATTGATTGCCTTTTGTCACAATCTTTTGAATTTAATTTTCCTTTCAGATTTCACAGTTCACATTTGCATCTTTAGCTTGCAGTTTCCCGAAACGCACAGCAAGTGATGTCGTCCACTTTGAACAAGCAAAAAATGAAGCCTCCATGTAAGCTGCCACCGCAGCTTTTTCACAACCATCGTCAAATGGCGCTACGGAATGTAACTGTTGCAGTCGCATCTGCCTTATTTGTCGCGTTCACATTCAATTTGCTGCACAACAAGCCGAAAAAAAAGAAGTATCGCAATTTTTATAGGTTAGCAGAGCCAGTGTTTTCGAAAATTTTGCATTTAAATATTTGGTAAATAATAGTTCGTTTTTCTATATTTTGGTCATTTAAGCAACTATGATGCAGAGAAGTCCTTCATGCGTATGGCAGAAGGCGGCTACCTTCACTCATGTCCGCCTTGTTCGTTAAAGAGTGGTGAAGATGACGACGATGATGGCAAACAGAAGAAGAAAAAGTAGTTTGGAAATTTGGCTGAAGCTTTTTATTGGAATGCAATAAAGGAACAAAAGACATTGTTTTTATTAAAAGCAGTTTGGATGTTTTTATTTGAGGTTTATTTAAAAATTTTATGTGATGCTAGGCTGAGCTAGCTGCTGGCGACTTCAACGGCTCTGAACCATTTTGCAAAAATAATTCTTTTATAGAAACAAAAGTGTATATAAATTTAAAGAATGAGAAACAGTGGGCTGTTTAAAAAAATACCACCATTTGCTTTTTGAATCGATCTAGAAAGCGTTGGCATTAATCCTTCGGCAGTACAGAAAAAATATCCAACAGAATCAACTATAAAACCCACAGTGCATAAAACCATGATAAAAAAAGAAGCTAGTTTCATTTCATGATTCAATAATAATAATAATAATAATCACGAATCATGGTTTCATTTCAAAATTTTTGACAAAAAAATAAATATTTTAAGTTTCATAAATTTTACAAAATTGTGAGCTACCTTGCCATATTTATAGCAATCAAACAATACATCAGAGGATTTAATTTTAAGCGTGGGAAATGTTCGGTTATTTGTACAATGATGTTTTGTTGGAGAGCGAAGGGAGAAGGGGTGTGTCACCTAAAACTACACTCATTAAAATGGCCGTGGTATAAAATTTAAGAAAAGCCACCCTTCTCCTCCCTGCCCCCCATCTACAGCCATTCGATGGGCCATTTCAAAATGGGTGAAATTAGCATTTTCGCAAAGAAAAATTAATCTCATGTTAGGCCATCCACAGTATTTTTGCGCAAAAGCCACCTCAAAAATTACAAAAAAATTGCATATTTCAAACCGAAATCTATATTTTAAATCATTTATCAGAAAATTCCGAGAACCGGAAAATTGGTACTGCTACAAGTTGCAGGGCATCATTTTAACTCGACCTCCTCCCTCTCACACGAATAACGTTACATCGTTTAAAAACTAACAGCTTCAAATGTCAATAAGATTCAATCAAAAAGTGGACTGGACTAAAGGAATCGGGATTTTTCAGAAGTGAATGCAGTGTACGAAATTGTATAAAGTAAATGCCAAAAACACGTTGACATTTATTGAACAAATAAATACAAATTCTGCACGAACAAACACACACCCACATGCTTATGCTTGAAAGCGCACAACCAAGCAGCACAAAGGAGCTTGAGGAACAAGTTGCGTGGCACACATATGTATATACTAGGGTATTCAATCCCGGACATTTTTTCTATGTCCCGAAATCCCGGGATTACAGCTCCGGTATCCCGAGATTTTTATTTGAGTCATTTACGGAATAAAAAAGATGTCGAAAACGAAAAAATTAATTGATTTGACATGAAAAAAGAGATATACAGACCACCAAAATTTTTATTCACAGTGAACTTGAGCCATTTGCACTCGGGCGTAAATTTCAGAATCTGCCTAAATAACTGTACTTGTTCAAACATTTTGTACAAGAACCTTGAAAAAACCATCAATCTGGTAGCAATTGAAAACACATTGTGGAAAGTGAATTTCTGAAAAAATTAGTAAGCGGCTTTTACAATATTATATAGATATTTAGGAATACTATAAAAATATTTAGACATTAAATTACAGACTCTTTTACTA
Source organism: Rhagoletis pomonella (assembly GCF_013731165.1). Classification (NCBI taxonomy): domain Eukaryota; kingdom Metazoa; phylum Arthropoda; class Insecta; order Diptera; family Tephritidae; genus Rhagoletis; species Rhagoletis pomonella. The sequence continues at coordinate 55,316,886 of NW_023458556.1, read as the reverse complement.
AGGTGCGTTATGCCAAAGTTGAAATCCCGAAAAATGCCGGGATCTCGGGATTAGAATTTTTTGCATCCCGAAATCCCGTGATTGTTAAAATGCTTCGGGATTGAATGCCCTAGTATATACATAGCAAAATCAATTCACATATTCTCTAAAGAAGCGACAAAAGCAAGAGAAATAAATTTAAACATTTCTATAGAAACTGTGCTATATTCTAGTTACGGCAAAAAGTTTTCACCAAAAAAAAGGGGGAAAAACAGCTGTTAAAATGTGTAAGCAGCAATTGCTGAAGTAGTATTAAATACTTCGGAAAATACGTAGTACATACGTCCATACTTAGCTACATTAAAAAGTATATTTTTGTAGCTAACTGACTGTCGCATTGACATTCCAAAGCGGCTTAACTTAAACCGCACTGCATGGACGAGGCGTTGGTTGACATTTTGTCAATTGCTATATACTTATTTATATCTTTATTCCCACAGTTGGTTGCCACCGCATCAGAAGTAACGTAGGTAACAACTTCCTAGAGAGAGATGGATAGTACTGGTTGATGCTGGTTGCCTGATTGATTTGAAAAAAAAAAAAAATAACTTCTGCAATGCACAAAATGCATTTGTGGTAAAGGTG
>NW_023458556.1:55311747-55316162 GCF_013731165.1 Rhagoletis pomonella | reverse complement strand
ACCTCACGACTGCAATCCACCCAATAGCCCAGAGCCACGTCCTATTGGGGAATATTGGTCAATTGTCAAAGGAATCTTGAAGAAAACACGTGAAAGAGTGAAAATTATTGAAGAGTGCAAAACAAAGTAGTTGTGCCCATCGCGTAATGTCGATGATGCAGTCGTGCAGAAAATGATGGCGCGTGTGCGATGAAAATACCGATCACTTGCATATGGAGCAAATAATAACACTATGCGACAGTCAAAATCGGGATGGGATGAAACCAATGGGAAATGTTATATCGGTCAAAAACAAGTTATACGTGTCCCGGCGTTTCGCTGGGTCACGTCTAGGAATCGAGATATATATATAACTATCATATAGGGGAAATTGTCATAACTCGAGAACCACTAGTCCGATTTTGCTCAAACAAATTTAAAAAAATTAAAAATTACAATTCCTTTAATCTGTTCATATAACGTTTTTCTATATAATCAAAATAAAAAATAAATGTATGAAGAAAAAAAAATTTTTTGCCTAAAATATTAAATTTTTTTAAATCTGTTGATTATATAGAAAAACGTAAAGGTGATATTTGGGGCTACATAAAAAAAATTTATTAAAAAAAAAAATCAAAAAACAAAAAAAAATACAGAATTTTGAAAAGCAAAAAATCTTAAAGTAAAAACTTACATTTTTGCAACATTTTTTCTACAATATCCCTAACTGATCTAAAAAGATCCTGAAATTTACGAGAATGTGTTTTTTAAGATAAGAATTTTTGAACTTTTGTTTTCTTTTGCAAACTCTAAATATAAATGAACTAAAAATTTCAGTTTGAAAAAAAACAATAAATCTAAGCTCAAAAATGTATATCTTCAAAAACACACCTTGAAAATTTCATTGTCTCTTAAGATCAGTTAGAGGCGTTGTAAAAAAAAAAGAGCCAGAAACGTTTATAAGTTTTAGATTTTACGATATTTTTAATTTCAAAAGTCTGTAATTCTTTTTTATTTTCCCCTTTTATATATATTTATAGCACTAAAATCATACTATAATAATTTTTGATAATATTAAAACAATAAACTTTCGAAATCCCGAGAATTCTAAAATTAAGAATTTTGCATAACTTTGATAAAAAATTTTGATTTTTTCCTTTATCTAAACTTTGTTACACGATAACAGAAAAGTTCTGATCAATATCCATCCAAATCAAAAATGATCGATTTCAACTACTGGTCGATTTGACATGAATTTACCCATAAATAATTCAACAAAAGAGCTTCTCGTAAAACCCATTCTTTACTTTACCGTATGAAACTACGACCAAACAGATTGATCGATTGTATGTAGCTCTTGGCGAATATGCTGCAGCTCTTATTATCTTTTTTCAAAATCAGGAAGTCACATCAGAGGACGTCACTCTGCCGGGAACTACGCTTACTGTCAAACGCTGCATAGACTCCTTTCCAGTTCTAAAGCCCCTGGTCGTATTTCTTGAGGCCATTTTATACAGCCGTTTCGCGCGGATAACAAATTCAGGCATTGCTACGAAGGTGGCGAGATGTTGCGAGTTGATCCTTCTCTCGCACCAATTTTCCAAGACTTGCGGGTGGATTTTCCAGGTACCATTTCAATCCCATTCAGCTATAACTGAATAATTTAGCTGGCACATTGATAGCTCCGGCAGTTTTTTTGCTTCTCATTTCGGCAATGCGTCGTCCTCGACCAGCTGGCGACTTTAATTTAGCTTCTATAGTACCATTACCGTTAAAAAGATTGGAAAGGTGTTTCATGCCTAATTTAAGCATGCTCTGAACACCGGTTACTAAATAGGTCTATCGAGGTTGTTCTCACAGGAGTTCGTCCTGTCAGTTCAAGATTTTTGCACTCATTCGTCTGGGCATCTCTCTTTTTGTTATGGCAAATAAATACGTCTGCTTCTCTCTTAAGCTGCATACCCCTTAGGAATCACACGTTGATGCGACTATGGCGAAACATACGCTGGAGACTTCAATAGATGCCTAAACCGAATACGACAGAGTCAACCCACTAATGCTCCCTCTGATTCTGCCATGAACCAAGGCTTCATTCGGTTTAGTTACAATATCCCGCGCATTAGGTATTCCTGTTGCCCAGTGTGTGGCAACTACCACGCAAGAGTAGGAGTTCAGCGACTGCTACCCTGCGCTCCTTTTTTTTTTGCTTTGTAAATTATTATAAACCATGCTATGTACTATGAGAACAATGGGATTTAATACAAATTTGATCCACAATTTCAATCCATGTGAGAATTGTGATGCATGCACGTAAAATCCATATTCCCAAATTACCCACGCATCCTTTCATATTATATATGCCCGACATTAAAGTTGTCGATGCACGCATATGTATCCTCATGGTATGCATTGTAGAAGTACATATGTATATAATTACATATGTATGTATATATGGATATTGTTGAGCATGCATGTGTGGCTTTTAAAAATGGCAATAGGTATTATGGATTACTGCAAGCAAACATATAAACGTATATATGTATGTAAAAATATATGCACATTTACAGTTGCACGTTTGCGCACTTTATTGGTATTTGGCACATGCCTAAAGTAACCAGATACATATGTATGTATATGCATTTTAAATACAATAATGCTCACATTAGAGCGGCACCCACGTGATCAATCGATAATCGTTTGGCCACTTTCATCCTTAAGGCGTGACACACATTTATAAGTTGGTGAAATTTTCATCGAATTTTAGCTCCATAAAAATGCTGCTCATACATATTGGCTATTCCGTTTACAGGCAAACCATAAATGCATACATATGCACATACATAGGTCGATATTCGGGTGCATGAGCCTAAGTATCCATCCATGTATGAAAACATTTTTACGGTAATGCATAGCAATTTATCTAAAAACCTGGCAGTTACATACATATATACTAGGGTGATTGACTCGGCTTTTCCAAACTGGGTTTCACCTACTTTTTTGGATATCCATAAGCGGTTTTTTGAAATCTTAATTTTTAGAATATCGAATAAACCGGATTTTTTTTTTACCGAACAAACCAGTTGTTTTTCCGTTTCATACAAATTTTGACGTATTTTCAAGTCTTTTGTCATTTTGAGGGAAACCGCTAAATAGTTTTAAAATTATATCCTAGGTTTTATGGGGATGAACAGTATATCGTGTTCCGCTTCGCCGAAAAGGAGATGAAAGTGCCAGAAAATTGCTTTCTTTTAAGGCTTTCTAAGAACAATATATTTTCAGAAATATTATTCTTAAAGTACACGGAATTAATACTTTTAATAATAAATAACACTGGCCAACAAAATTTTGAGAGCTTATTCCCATAGATTTTTGATTGGCTGTAGTTTTTGAGATATCTTGACTTAAAGGTATCAAAAAACGAATTATTAGCATATTTTGAATGATGGAATATTTTAAATAAAATGTAAATAAAGCTTAAACCCAGTTCATTTATACCGAAAGATACAAAGACTTTATGGTAGTATTTAGTTAGGAAAAGTTTTTAAAATTCACAGCTAAGCAAAAAGTCGAACATCCGCATATTTCTACTTTAAAAATTTTTTAATATCTGAGAAAATTTCATGTTATAGCTACTCACTGTGTATATTTTTTAAACTTTGTTTTTGTAATCCATGTTTATAAAAGTCAAATTTTTACGTTTTGTGCTAAATGAGCAATGTTTAGCTTTATGTACATCTTATTCAAAAGATTCTATCGCTATTCCATTATCGATGTCTAAAAAATGCCAAAAATTAGTGTTTTGCCACCTTTATCTCAAAAACAGGAGCCAATCTGGTATTTATAATTTCAGATTTTGATACTACGGAAAATATCCTATAAGAATCAGGGCTAACTTTTTGTGTCGCAAACATTTTTTGAAATTCTATTCTCTTCATGAATGCAAATTTACACACCGTGTTCATTAAATGAAACACTGCCTGTTTACTTTTACTTATCATATGTGTGGCGTAGAACAAATTTCAAATTAGTTTGCAGAGTTCTAAACATTTATTGTTCACAATTTTTCAGTTTACACATAAAATGTTTAAAATTTACTCTAAAAATGTTTGCTCAAATTTACGCATATAAAGAGAGGTAACCAGTTACCTCTCCTAATGTGTGCAAAATTAAACACTGTCTGTTTACTTTTACATACTAAATTTCTCACGTAGAGAAAAACTACAAACAAAGTGCTTAAAACTTAATTAATATGAGCACTTAATGTTTATTATTCGTAAGAAATATATTTTTACTTTCAAGATTTTTGCAATTTTAAATATTTTATGTGTACATTTATGGTTATATTTTAAACATCTCATGTTCAAAATCAAATTTTGAACATCTTGTACATATATTCTGGTTGAAAAATAAACACTCTTCAGTAGTAGTAGTTTTGC
>NW_023458556.1:55300996-55311647 GCF_013731165.1 Rhagoletis pomonella | reverse complement strand
TTTTTTGTTTCCAAATCAATCAGGCAACCAGCATCAACCATCACTATCCATCTCTCTCTAGGAAGTTGTTACCTACGTTACTTCTGATGCAGTGGCAAGCAACTGTGGGAATAAAGATATAAATAAGTATATAGCAATTGACAAAATGTCAACCAACGCGTCGTCCATGCAGTGCGGTTTAAGTTAAGCCGCTTTGGAATGTCAATGCGACAGTCATTTAGCTACAAAAATATACTTATGTATGTACTACGTATTTTCCGAAGTATTTAATACTACTTCAGCAATTGCTGCTTACACATTTTAACAGCTGTTTTTACCACAATATTTTGGCGAAAACTTTTTGCCATAACTAGAATGTAGCACTGTTTCTATAGAGATGTTTAAATTTATTTCCCTTGCTTTTGTCGCTTCTGTGGAGAATATGTGAATTGATTTTGCTATGTATATACTAGGGCATTCAATCCCGAAGCATTTTAACAATCACGGGATTTCGGGATGCAAAAAATTCTAGTCCCGAGATCCCGGTATTTTTTTTTGGAATTTCGACTTCATCACAACTTTTGCAATTAACAGTAGGTTCGCCTTTTTTAAACCACATAGACTCATTGCCACCGTTTTTGGTCTTACAGGGAGCATAACGCACCTTAGTAAAAGAGTCTGTAATTTAATGTCTAAATATTTTTATAGTATTCTTAAATATCTATATAATATTGTAAAAGCCGCTTACTAATTTTTTCAGAAATTCATTTTCCACAATGTGTTTTCAATTGCTACCAGATTGATCGTTTTTACACAGTTCTTGTACAAAATGTTTGAACAAGTACAATTATTTAGGCAGATTCTGAAATTTACGCCCGAGTGCAAATGGCTCAAGTTCACTGTGAATAAAAATTTTGGTGGTCTGTATATCTCTTTTTTCATGTAAAATCAATTAATTTTTTCGTTTTCGACATCTCTTTTATTCCGTAAATGACTCAATAAAAATCTCGGGATCCCGGAGCTGTAATCCCGGGATTTCGGTACATAGAAAAAGTGTCCGGGATTGAATACCCTAGCATATATATATGTGTGCGACGCAACTTGTTCCTCAAGCTCCTTTGTGCTGCTTGGTTGTGCGCTTTCAACCATAAGCATGTGTGTGTGTGTTTGTTCGTGCAGAATTTTTATTTATTTGTTCAATAAATGTCAACGTGTTTTTGGCATTTACTTTATACAATTTCGTGCATTGCATTCACTTCTGAAAAGTCCAGATTTCTTTAGTCCAACCACTTTTTGATTGAATTCTATTGACATTTGAAGCTGTTAGTTTTTAAACGATGTAACGTTATTCGTGGGAGAGGGAGGAGGTCGAGTTAAAATGATTCCCTGCAACTTGTAACACTACCAATATTCGGGTTCTCGGAATTTTCTGATAAAAAATTTAAAATAAAGATTTCGGTTTGAAATATGCAATTTTTTTATAATTTTTGAGGTGGCTTTTGCGCAAAAATACTAACATGAAGTTAATTTTACTTTGCGAAAATGCTAATTTCACCCATTTTGAATAGGCCCGTCGAATGGCTGTAGATGGGGGGCAGGGAGCAGAAGGTTGGCTTTTCTTAAATTTTATACCATGGTCGTTTTAATGAGTGTAGTTTTAGGTGACACACCCCTTCTCCCTTCGCTCGCCGCCAAAACATCATTGTACAAATAACCGAACATATCCCACGCTTAAAATTAAATCCTCTGATGTATTGTTTGATTGCTATAAATGTGGCAAGGTAGCTCACAATTTTGTAAAATTTATGAAACTTAAAAAAATTATTTGTTTGTCAAAAATTTTGAAATGAAACCATGATTCATGATTATTATTATTATTATTGAATCATGAAATGAAACTAGCTTCTTTTTTATCATGGTTTTATGCACTGTGGGTTTTATAGTTGATACCAAGGCACATTAAACAGGTAGTATCAGTAGAGCAAAAACAACATTTGCGTGTATTTTGTTGTTGCTTCTGGTATCGAAAGTGTCAAAAACTGTTCTGAATTTTTTCTTCTAAATCAAAGCGTGCCATGTGAATACAAAAAATTATAAAAAATAAAAAATTGAAATTGGAAAAAATAAAAATTGATGCAACTTTCTTTCCTAGTAAATTTGTTTGCTTCTCGAATCATTGATCCATCCTTTGGAAGGCCCAGTAATCAGCGGTAGTGCTGCCGAGTTGGGCGAACGTTCCAAAAGCAGCTATTCAATCGCTTGTTTTGTATGGAAAAAGGTTTCACATGCAAATGGATTTTAACAATTCAGAATTTTTGTGAGAAAAAATTAAAAATATTTGACATTTTCGAGACCAAATAATTTGAAAAAAATCAAATCAGCTGCTCTACTGATACTACCTGTTCAATGTACCTTGGTTGATACCATGATAAAAACATAACAAGGTAAAACCATTGAGATGCAGTCTGACGTTTGCCAACAATATAATTTTTTTTTTAATTTTAAAATCAAAACTCAAACTCACACACACATTCTCATTTTCAATCTCAAACAACAACAATTGTGAACAATTTAATTTTTTTATTTTCAATTTTATATGATTTTAAAATGTTGGCAAACGTTAGAAAAAAATCATGGCCGACGAAATGAGAGAATGAATTTACCTTGTAATGTTTTTATCATGGTTGATACTGTGGATATTTTTTCTGTACTGCCGAAGGATTAATGCCAACGCTTTCTAGATCGATTCAAAAAGCAAATGGTGGTATTTTTTTAAACAGCCCACTATTTCTCATTCTCTAAAATTATATACACTTTTGTTTCTATAAAAGAATTATTTTTGCAAAATGGGTCAGAGCCGTTGAAGTCGCCAGCAGCTAGCTCAGCCTAGCATCACATAAAATTTTTAAATAAACCTCAAATAAAAACACCCAAAATGCTTTTAATAAAAACAACATCTTTTGTTCCTTTATTGCATTCCAATAAAAAGCTTCAGCCAAGTTTCCAAACTACTTTTTCTTCTTCTGTTTGCCATCATCGTCGTCATCTTCACCACTCTTTAACGAACAAGGCGGACATGAGTGAAGGTAACCGCCTTCTGCCATACGCAGGAACGACTTCTCCGCATCATAGTTGCTTAAATTACCAAAATATAGAATAAGGAACTGTTATTTACCAAATATTTAAATGCAAAACTTTCGAAAACACTGGCTCTGCCTAACCTATAAAAATTGCGATACTTCTTTTTTTTCGGCTTGTTGTGCAGCAAATTGAATGTGAACGCGACAAATAAGGCAGATGCGACGGCAACAGTTACATTCCGTAGCGCCATTTGACGATGATTGTGAAAAAGCTGCGGTGGCAGCTTACATGGAGGCTTCATTTTTTGCTTGTTCAAAGTGGACGACATCACTTGCTGTGCGTTTCGGGAAACTGCAAGCTGAAGATGCAAATGTGAACTGTGAAATCTGAAAGGAAAAATAAATTCAAAAGACTGTGACAAAAGGCAATCAATACATACCACACGCTTGCGTTGCGGGCCAATCTAGTCCGGCTTGTTGCCAATTTAATTAGACTCGCGTTGTTTCTAAAAAAATCTGTAAATGAAATAAATTTTTTGAAGTTTCGTTTTTTTGACTTTTGAGTTGAGCAAATTACAAAAGAGCTTACGACAAGTTCTTTGATCGTTGTATGTAATCCCAGCAAGACAATTGTATCTAACGTATTTAAGCAATTTAGGTACATGCACACATACGAAGAAATATAATAATATTTTACAAGTCTAGGTAGTAATTTCGAATTTGGCCCAACAACTTTATAGCTATTTCCTTATAAGTTACTGGAGACCGGACTAATACATTAACATAATCAGCCTTATCATTAGTTTCATTTTCCCAAAACCGGTTCACTTTTCACCATGGGCGGAATTAAAATTTTCGGGTGAATTTCTTTTTTCCGACGAAACTCAGGATAAGGTAGATTAATGAAAAAGATTTATGAAATTTACAGATATTAAATTAATGGACAGGTTACGTTAAGAGAAAGTTAATTAAAGTGCTGCTACCTAGTGTTTTCAACTACATATATTTGTTCGAACCGTTCTGTAAAGCTCAGGTTATACTGATGAAAATGGAAAAGGGTGGTAAAAGTAATGTTAAACCTAAAAATCTATTCGTCGGAAGTTCCTTGTGGAAGCGATACTGGCACTCAGAAGTCCTGCACGGGCAACATCATCGACCACAAGCCTTTTACGGGTACACAGTCGACTGCCTGTACGGAAAAGCGTTCTACGTCCTAGTGGTTCAGGGACCAAAAAAGCAGTCCGTCCAGGAGTCAGAACGAAGCGAGATAAAATGGACGCAAGGTAGTTTTAAGCAGCTGATTTGACTTTGATCAAGTTGTAAAAGTGTATACAATACTGAAATATTGTGCTCCGTTTGAAGAAATGTGAAGCATTTTTTTAGGCGAAAGGTCGACGCGCCTTTATAAGGAAGCCATTTCCTCTCCCTGGCGCTGACTTAAATGCTGTTCATAGGGGTGAAATCCCTTGCAAGCCACGAGCCACAGCTTGGGTTCCAGAAGAACCCTCGAGTCCTAAAGGGATTTTGAAAATCATCTAGATCTACAACGACGCGCAACCAGCCCTTGATTGCAAAGAAGTAAAAATCAGCAAGCTTAGGGAGCAGCAGCATTACATTACTTTGGTAATAAATGAGGAATCTCTCCCAACCCTTGCAGATCGCAAAAGAATCATTAGGCTTACTCCATTATCCTCAAAAACGAAAAAGGGAGTTAGGCTAAAATGACAAAACCGGGAAGCACCATGAGTGAACCCGGGCTGATAATCTTCCGCCTCAAGGCGGCCTTATTTTCACTGCCCGTGTCCAGGAGGTCCAAGAGGCTCCCGAGGTCGCTTGGCAGGTGGTGGAATCAGACTCGGTAGAGGAAATAGAGAGTGATACGTAATTTGTTTCCGGTGGCGCGTGTGCTTTTAACTGGTGGACGAAAGACTTCGAGCACTTGCTTCTGACATCGGAATCATGAACTGATGGACGCGGACGGTCGATTAATTAATTCCGTATTTAATTCCTTATTTATTGAGCTTGAAGCCGTTTTTAATGAAAATTAACTAGCTCAGTGAGTAGACTACTGGCTTTGGATCGAATCCCAGTGAAGAAGTCAGATGAAGAAATAACAGCTATACAGATTGTAAATTGTTGTTTTTTCCGCAAAAATTTTCATTAAAAATGGCCCCAAGCTCAATAAAATTGTTGAATATAATTGTTATAAGGCCATAAATAACAAAACCAATAAACATTTTATAGTGAAAATATGTAATTTTTATAAAAATTTTATAGAAATACGATTAAGGAATTTGTTCGACTTTGTATTCAAAAAGAGTTTTAAAACTTACAAATTTTGAAAATAAAATGGTATCAATCGGCTTATTTTTTTGCAAAGTTATGGCTATCTCTCAATTGGGACTATAAGATATACAATTGAAAAAAAAAATTCTTTGATCCTCAATTTTTTTTTTTAAAGAGGTCGTTCTGATTTTTTTCCAAATGATATTCGAATTCGCAATTGGGAATTGGAATGACCCAAATGCATATAATTATTTCATTGCCGTAATTATGATATTTTAGTAAATTTCATTCGATATCAATTTTATAAAATTTAGCTCATACATTTGTATCCATGTGTGAAAATGAATATTAGACCGTACCAGAAAAAATTTTCGCGTACATCCCATAGTCTACACCATTTGGAAATTTTTGTTATTTTGGCAAAGGTATTTTATACTAATATTTTTGTTTTTCCAAATTGTCTTGGAAAAATACTTTTGTCTCATGGGTGTACGGCGAACTTGTTTTTTTGTAAGGTGGTTCGGTTTTATATACATGTAAATATGCGATAACCAAGCATCATAAAAAACCGAGTCCCTGTTTCTTTTCATCTTCGAGGCAATGCACTTTATGTCACAGGAGCGCTTAAAAATACTGTGATTTTACCTTATAAACTCTCGCCTAAGGTGCGGTATGAATTTGAATGCCGCTGCAGCTTTCAACGTTGCTGCTGTGGAAGTTGCATAAGTTACAAGTTGGTTCGCTCCGTCGTACTTTATCCATTCCTATTAAAAAAAATACAACAGATTTTGTTGTTACTATGTATAAACATACATATTTATATGTATGTATGCACGCCGGTTACTCACTTTTGTTGTTGTCAAGGTTGCTTGTGCTACCCTGCCTCAGCTTGTTTATGCAGTTTGTACTTTCTTTGGTGTTGTTGTTGTTTATATCAAAAATAGCATGATTTCTTTTTCGTTGCACCGAAAAACTTTTCCTCTACAATTTCCAGCTGGATTGTTTTTCGAAGGTGATGTTGGTTGCCGCCGGTGGGCTACCGCGTTAAGGGCAGGGGATGGTAGTAATTGCAGCAACTACAGCTGCATTTTGCAACAAAATGTTGCAGTTGGCTGTTACGGACGGCAGCAAATAGCTAGCTGCGGTGGCATCTACGTCAAATCCACTTTCAGTTGGCCTTTTCGTTGCCCGGAATATGTTGAAAATTTCATTTGATTGCAAACTTTCCTTAACGTTGTTGTTCATACATACTATGTACAGCTATATGTTTATGGGTGTATGTATGTATGTATATGCGCATGGTTACATACATCTGCGATGGAGTGCAATAGTCTGTACGTATGTATGTGCCAGTCACTACAGCTTGCACTTTCTTTGTATTTACTATGTATACACACTTGCCACAGTTTATTTGGACTGACTCCAAGTGAAATGGTGCGAAAGAGATTTGTCGGAGCTCGCTATCTTCTACATACTTCTCCAAGGTTTCGGTGTTCACTTCAGCCAAGGTGGCAAGCTGACAAAGATGCGCCAAGTTGCTTACTTGCTCTGTAGGAAAACTTCAGACAAAACCAAAGCTTTAATTTAATTTAATTTCAGAAGGACTATCTTCGAGAAAGGCGGTTTGATGGCTTTGAGCCTTATAGCGAAATGCAAAAGTAAATCGATGATTGCCGCACAACAGTTTCATTTCCTATTTCATGCCAGGCAATCATTTGAGTCGAATATGTAGAGCCTAAAGAAAACTCCCTTTCACAAAAAATAAACCCTTTAAGTAGTTTTCAAGATTTTTTTAAGTCATATAGGACATTTAAAAAAATTGGTTTTAATGGTTTTAATTAACCCATTTTCAATTGTTCCACTTATGTATATTAAAGTGCCTCAAAAAAAAAGTTGCGTTTTTTACACCAGAGTAATAAGTTATCTTAAGACCGCCACAAAAAAAAAAAAATCGGGAAAATAATGAGATTTGCGTGACCGATATAAAAATATACCTCTACAAGTCCACTTTGTTTGTTTCCGCAATATAAATATTTAAACATTTTTACGCAGACCTTTTAAGCCTTAACTCTTCTATCATCTGATGTAATTATTTGAAAAAAATATTTCAAAAATAAATTTTATTTATACAATTTTATATTTTTTTTCGAAACTTGTAGATCTGCTGCATTACTCTATTTTTGTAGCTGAATTTCCCGCCAGGAACTCATCACATCCATTTGTGCTTTGGATATTAAGCAACTATAAGCGGGCAAAAGTCCAATTTAAGGTAATCAGTGCGCTCTATAAAATCAAAAATGAAAACACAATTTAGAAGAAATATAACCTCACACAAATTGTAGTTGGAATTTCTGAAGGCATTGCTGTTGCTGCGCTGATAGCGCGCACTAAGCGTGAAAGTGAAAATTTCTGAAGTTAGTCAATTTTATTGTAGGTCTATTTATGTATTAGTTATCTGCGCACTTTTGTGTTAGCTTCTTGATTGCATGAGCCGCGGATATTATTGAACAGTTATAGCGTAAGTAGATTGGAAAATTATATTTACTGTATTTGTATGAAGTACCCCTGCAGTGATAAATTATCATTTTTTTTAAATAACTAGCTTAAGTGGCTTCTAGTTAGCTCTTTTGCGGAATCCAGACAAATACCTCGCTTTTAATTAGTTACGACAAAAACCAACCTAAAGTGAGTTGCAAACACATGCGGAAGTCATGCAGACGTAATCGGGAGCTTGTTTTATTTAAACAAGTTTCCATTTAAATATCTTCATACACGAATTATTTTGAATACATACACATTTTTTTCTGCACTTCACAGATTATTTTTCGAAGAAGATCCAAATTTTATATTAGCATTTTCATGTTATGTCTAACTGAACTCGAACCACCTGCAGCAGAATAAGTAAAAAATTTAATGTTAAGTTAATAATAATAAATAAACATTTAAACAATTGAAGAAATCACGTTAATATTTGCATTACAGTTAGTTACAACTTAAGCTGCCTTTATACGGGTCGTTTTCCTAGTCTATATTTTGTCGTTGTAAGTCGATTTTCCAGTCGACAAAAATCGCCCCATGTAAAGGCAGCTTTAATTGACACCCAATGCAGGGGTAACCATGTCTGACTTTTTTTTGGCCATCGCTCTACAAAAGTAGTAAACTTTTTTTCGAGCAAATTATACAGTGAATAGTCAGCACTAGTAGCTAAGCAGCAGTGTTGGCACTAATCGATTGATTTTTTAATCAATTAGTTAATTCGATTAAATTCAATCCGATTACAGTTAATCGTTATTAATTTTAATCTGTTTAAACAGCAAATCGTAACCGCGATTAAAAAAACCCAAAATCCAACGCCAAAATAACGTAAGCGACATTTTTTTTTCGAAATTTTCTTTTTGATGCAGAAATGCATCCAGCTGCTCTGGGAATAGTTCGATATAATTTAAATTATTAAGAATGCTAGATTTAATTCAGCTTTCGAAACTTGATAATATTTATTAGAAACTACATTTTAATTAGTTATGTGCACTTGTATTTATAAATTTCGTTTGTTGATGGAAAATTTTCATCCCACAAACACCTTAATTACTGTAGATATGCAATACTTTTTCTTTTTTTTTATTAAGTAACCATATGGATGTAGCACTAACGAGCCGTTAATTGCCTGCTTATTACGTCTACCTGTCACGATGCGTGGCTGGTTAAAAACGTAGCCTTCATTGGCTTTAAAAAACGTTGTACTATAAAAACTCCTAAGCGCATACAATGTTTCATTAGTATTCTTGAAGGAGCCGCCAAAGGTGCATAACGTTCGAATATGGCTGAAGGGAGCGCCCGTAGAAACAAAAAAGAGAGTGATATGAAACGTGCAACGACAGTAAAGGACAAGCTACGACAAGAGGCAACAAATCCAGTTATTGCCGTGGAAAGCCAAGAAATATTAAGGCGTTCCATCGCTGCCGCATTAGAACAGCCAATACGCCCGCCAGTGAAATCATCAGTGGATCAAGGACGACCTAAACTCTTCGGTGAAAGGAGAAACGTACGCAAACGTTATATACCCTATAAATCGACGGGAAAGGAGAACGTCGTAAATTTTAGAGTATATCCCAAGGTTAGCAGAGCAAAGGTGCGACGCGGTTATTTGAATGAAGGCCGAGGAAGCGTGGAGCGTGAAATGCGTCTCGAGCGACTACAGACGAAATATAATCAGGAGAGATTCTCCATCAATCAAATGTTGCAACGCTTTTATCATAACGCACAAGTTCTGCTGAGGGATGTGGTGCAACTACGTCATCGTGCGCGCTGTAAAATGTACAACCAAGCCGAATATGATAGGCAATTGTATAGCAGTGAAGAAATATTGAAATATTTAGAATTAATAAAGTAACTACATAGCAGTAATAACTAAAGCTAAAGCTTATTTTTCGTAATTTATAGAATCTTCAGAATGAGAATCGGCAAGCAGCGAAGCGTGTCTTATTGAAATCAACGATGTTTCGACGCCATCTAAACGTAAATATTATATAATCGAGTCATTAGATATGAGGCCTTGGGAGCCTAACTACATAAAAAAAATATTCTGGTACAGCTTTAATCCTAATTAGAATCGAAACGGTAATCGAGTCATGACTTTGTTGTTTTCGTCTACTATAAAAGGTAGCGGCGCGTAGCATTATGGTGTGGCAGCTGCTTCATTAAACGAATTCTCCAGAGTAAAAAAGTGCACACACATTATTTGCCGAGAGAGTTTTCCTGTTGAGATATCAGCTGTTAAAGTTGACATTTCTACAAAATGTTTACATATTTTTTTCTTTCGTAGTCAGCATACTTGTAGTTCGGATCGGAATAAGTCTTCGGGTGATATAGGTACTTAAAAACAGAGAATAATAATAATGAATAATGAAGGCAATATTTGTGTGATGAACAAAAAAGACTAGCATTACAAAAAACTAGCTAAATTAACAAAAAACTAGGATAGAGCATGCTAAATAAAATAAAATTAATTTTCAAAATTTGTGTAATAATATTCCAATTAAAGTAGAGCTACAAAAACTTGATTTCATATGCTGGCCTTCAAGATTTGTGGGTCATAAAAATCTTAAATTTTGAGTTTACTTTTAATGTTTCACTTTCTTGCACTTTGAAAAATTTACCTTTTTCTTAGAAAACTCTTACGTGCCATGCTTTACGATGTTTAAAAAGAAGCAGTCAGCTAAGATGCCGAAGATGACGAAGAACTTAACACCTAGTTAAAGGAAAGAGCAAGAATGATACGCAAGTACATAGGTGAAAAATGCATTTTT